>NW_024869579.1:0-11441 GCF_013358625.1 Macadamia integrifolia | reverse complement strand
GTCCCGGGTTGGATTATCTTGGCGCTTACTCTCTTGTATTTATTTCTCTTTGCAAAGTACAAAGGAGGCCTAGAACGATTTTCAACTGCAGTGGTATCTTTTCAAATCCCTTGGGATTAGTGTTTGTTCTCTAGTGTGGTGCTGTTATTGTGGCTTGCTTCCCATTCATGGGCCTGTCCGTGAAAGGGAGATGTTGTTGCGACTCCCTTTAGGGGTTTTCTCTTGCCTTGTATATGTTCCCTTTTTATCACCTAGTATAAAAGGAGAAAGCGGAAAAAAGTTCTCTACGGAAGCCAATATCTCAACCCGCGAGAAATATGTACTAGCCTCAAGGCAACCAAACGATTTTTCAGAAAGAAACATAATTCAGAAGAATGTCTATCAAAAGATTGATATTCATATCCGATACATACACCATTTGATTTACCGAACCAAACACCCCCTTCGGGTTCTTGCCAGGAAGCCAGTTCTCATCTAAGTTGATCTGGGAGGTACTTCGACAAAGAAATACGATAGCTCCTTGGTTCAGAGCCATCTGGTTTGCTGGAAATATACTTAGGCAGTCCTTTACAAAGAAATACGATAGCTCCTTGATTCCATCCCCCGGGTTGTGGCGTGAGCGTGGAGTTTCCATGTTTGGGAAGATCTCCATAAAATACTTTCCTATTACAATTCTTGTCAGATTTGGACTCCCATCTCCAATTCTATCATTTTCTAAAGGATCAATCTTTTTTCATTTTCATTGGAATTATTTGTTTGTACAAAAGTCTGACTTAGACATTGAAGAGTCCCGGGTCAGATTATCTTGGCGCTCACTCTCTTGTATTTATTTCTCTTTGCAAAGTACAAAGGAGGCCTAGAACAATTTTCAACTGCAATGGTATATTTTCAAATCCCTTGGGAATAGTGTTTGTTCTCTAGTGTGGCGCTGTTATTGTGGCTTGCTTCCCATTCATGGGCCTGTCCGTGAAAGGGAGATGTTGTTGCGACTCCCTTTAGGGGTTTTCTCTTGCCTTGTATATGTTCCCTTTTTACCACCTAGTATAAAAGGAGAAAGCGGAAAGAAGTTCTCTACGGAAGCGAATATCTCAACCCGCGAGAAATATGTACTACCCTCAAGGCAACCAAACGATTTTTCAGAAAGAAACATAATTCAGAAGAATGTCTATCAAAAGATTGACATTCATATCCGATACATATACCATTTGATTTACCAAACCAAACACCCCCTTCGGGTTCTAGCCAGGAAGCCAGTTCTCATCTAAGTTGATCTGGGAGGTACTTTGACAAAGAAATACGATAGCTCCTTGGTCCAGAGCCATCTGGTTTGCTGGAAATATACTTAGGCAGTCCTTTACAAAGAAATACGATAGCTCCTTGATTCCATCCCCCGGGTCGTGGCATGAGCATGGAGTTTCCATGTTTGGGAAGATCTCCATAAAATACTTTCCTATTACAATTCTTGTCAGATTTGGACTCCCATCTCCAATTCTATCCTTTTCTAAAGGATCAATCTTTTTTCATTTTCATTGGAATTATCTGTTTGTATAAAAGTCTGACTTAGACATTGAAGAGTCCCGGGTCGGATTATCTTGGCGCTTACTCTCTTGTATTTATTTCTCTTTGCAAAGTACAAAGGAGGCCTAGAACGATTTTCAACTGCAATGGTATCTTTTCAAATCCCTTGGGATTCGTGTTTGTTCTCCAATGTGGCGCTGTTATTGTGGCTTGCTTCCCATTCATGGGCCTGTCCGTGAAAGGGAGATGTTGCGACTCCCTTTAGGGATTTTCTCTTGCCTTGTATATGTTCCTCTGTATGGTTTTTTCTCACACTCACAGCTACATAGTAGTAAGGTATTAAAAGAATCTATAATAACAAGCAACTCCTTGGCTATTGCGGTATCACACGTAACTCCCTTATTATAACTAATAGTTAGAAATACAAATTGGTGCACTCTTAATTACATTAACAATTTTTATATAGTAAACATGCTTTTAGGTAATAGATACACAAGACTACAACTAACCACACTTAAACTGATTTTCTCTACAAATAAATGACCGGTTGAGTAATTAAGTGACCCATTCATATGACCAATACAAATTCAGTTACTAGTTATACTTCACCGCTCCTAAATTATAATAAATTTGCAAAATGACTATTAGAACTCTATTGCACGTGTAATTACCAGTTAACCCTTGTAACAAAGATTAACCTAAAGTCTATTCTATCACATCAATACTATAATGGAAATTGTGACGTAGGACATCTATAGCTAAGCGACTTGATCTTTGTCGCCTTTGTGGTCTGTAGGCTCAAGAATGTCCAAATGATTTCTAGCATTCCCTACAAAAATCAGATACTAATTCAGGGGGGAAAAACTACCACAATTAATCCAAGGGGGTAGCGCAATTGTTGAGTAACGAACTTGGTATGAGCCAAAAACTCGGACGTCTTAAATTCGACTCCCACTAGGCACACATTGGGCCATTCACACGGGGTGTTTAGTGTTCTTCACTACTTTCGGTAAAAGTTGAATGGTTCTCATTCAACCCTAGTTGACTTGGTCCATGCGGTTGTGGAGTCAGTATATGCCTGTGGGAATAGTCAGGCCGAACGCCTAAATACCCATTGTTAGCAAAAAAAACTGAAAATAGTAGACCTTGTACCCTCAATGTTGATTTACTGTGACGTGCATGAATAACCTCCACTTAGGGTAGTTTAGAGAGTGAAGTGACTAACTCCCGGGTGAGAGACAGCTCGGTGGAGAGAGAGAAGTAAAACAACTAAACATAACCTTGTTGCAAGTGCTTCCTTAGTTAAACCTCTTGTTAATCGTAGGTCTGACAAATACACACATCTTGATCAACACAAGATGATACAACTTGATTTGTTTACAAAATTTAATTTAAATAAATTGTGATAAAATCAATAAAAATTTGTATGAAAAACAGTGACAGAAAGGTAATAAACCTAAAAGCAGAGATTAAAACCATGAAAACAATTTAAAACAAGATAAAAACAACTAAGAAATTAAAAAATATTTTATACAGTAAAAACAACAGTTCAAAACGATGATAAAACAGGGCAGAAAACATACCAACAAAGGGAGAGAAGTCAGTAAAAATAGAAAACAAAGTAGGAAAAATCACGTCAAGAAGAAAAGGAAAACAGGAATCCCAATATCCCACATGGATTATCTGGAGAGAGAGAGAGAGGTACGCACCTTCATGAAGAAGCTTCAAATTATTTCAGTTTCTTCGCGCACTTAACCAAAAAAATTTCCCCTGTACCTCTGCTGATAGCGTAAGCCATGGGAAGCGCCTTGCGGCTTGATGTTTATAGGTGAGCAGAGGGACGTCTAAGTTAGGGAGGAAATATGCGGCTGGGCGTGTATGAATTTGCCTCATCACTTCTGACTTGTTAGAAATAGGAAAGTTGCGGTCCGAGTCCTCAGGAGCAAGCGCCTACTTCCTGAGAAATAGGGGAGTGGTGGATCCGCTGCAGGAAAGGTTCATTCACCCCGCCCGCTCCTTTTTCGGTAGTAGTTTTAATTCTTTGGTATGGAAGGTTTTTCTGCACTTCCAAAATACTCCCACTGCTTGGGATCATTTACACAAATTTCTCTCATGTAAAATGGAAAATTCAGTCGTATAAACTATAAGCCCACATCACTAGGACAGCAGTTAGCAAAGTTCTGACTTGTGCCTCAATTCTGTCAAAATCTGCTATTTGCTTGTTCGTTCATTTATTCAAGTCTGTTGCCGTCACAAGTTGTGCAGCGGCTCGCAACTGCCTACCTTATTTAAGGGGAATGACTACTTCTTGGTAATGGCACTAAACGTCTTTAATTAGCTGCTATGATTACTAAATTTAGGATTACGACCCGGTCTCAAAAGTATATTAATAATCATCAAATGGAAAATTACAATTAGTAGAAAAGGAACACAAAGCAAGGAAGACAAAATAAATTGCATAAATCGAAATCTAGACCTATGTTGAAGGTCCGAATCAAGCTCATAAGTTATAAAAAATGGAAAAGAATTCCAAATCTTTGAAGTGCAAGTAGTAGTAGCATGCTTGGCTAATTTGTCCGCAGGACTTTGATCTGCAATCATATAACCTTGTAAGCATCTCCAACTCTTTTTTTTGTGCAATAACACTAAATGTTCCTTTGTTCTTCTGGCTATGGCTTTTTCTCTTCTTACATTTTACATTTTTTCCTTTTTTCTTTTTTTAATTTGGTCCGACCTTTATCAACCTTCTTCAGGTGTAGTATATGAATACGAGCATTCTTTTTTTTTTTTTTGTTTTGTGCTAATCTATCCTACAACACTCCTTATTGGGGACTGCAGGGCCAATAGGCAGTCTACTCATAGGGGGGAACACACACCAACACACACTTGTATGTGGTTGGAATCAATCCTCAAACCCCCCAATCATCAGCTTCAACTAACCGATGCTGCTACTAGTGTGCTAGGCAGTGGAACCACTTGACAAGAAAACGCATTTAGGCAACTAATCTGCATGTTTTTTCCGACTTGGCACTTAGCCCATAGAAGAAGCCAGATAGGTGGCATCCCACATAAGTGAACCCATACAAGTAAATCCCAAGGTTTCTTACACAAATTAAGTTTCGAACAATTCAGAGTTAGCAAAATGGAAAAATAAAGCTCTAAAAATTCTAAAGCACCAAAAGGGTGCATGGCAATGCTCGATTTCACCAATAAATTACAAGTTTACAATGGGAGGGTGGACAAGTGGTAATTGAATTTGAGTAAAATTTTGATAAGTAGCATCCTAGAGTCTAGACCATTCTTTAGATATCCAACTGAGGGATTTGTGATTGCCACATTCAAATGATCTAATAACATGGCAAAATTAGGGGCTTGTTTGATAACATTTCTACCGTTTCTATTTCAAGAAATGACAAAAACATAAATTTCCATTTCTAGAAACAGAAACTAATTGAAGGTGTTTGATAAGTCATGTTTCTGGAAGTCGATAGTAACCAGTGAAAGAATGGCCACGAGTCGTTTTCAAAAACGGCGAGTTGATAAGTAGAACTTGTTTCGCCTGGGTCATTTCTTGAACTATAAATAGGTAGAAATTTCAATTTCTATTTCTGAAAACAAATGAAACGAAATAGTTTTATCAAACTCTTTTTGTTCCGTTTCTGCCATTTCTGGACACAGAAACACGTTTCTTGAAACGTTATCAAACGGGCCCTTGGTGAGCCTCCAGGATCATTTTCTATTAAACTAGACTTGACATGACAATCTTACTATAATTAGTAGTAGTCTTTTATTCTTTTTTTTTTTTTTTTTCTTCTTCTTCTCTATATTCAATCTTGTTGCCATATGAATACGACATTGTAGTTAATTCAAATACCCCAGACATTTCTTGTACCTAACTTTTGCTTTTCCTTGAACTTGCTAACTACATTTATTACTAAGACATGCAAAATACACCATTTTCCTAATCTTAGAGTACCCTTGTCTAAATTATCATACTGGCAATTATAGCCCAATGTGAATATGGCATGGCAGGCTATTCAAACACCCCCAAACTTGGGACGAAATTTAGTTGTTGCCCGAGTTGCAGCCAAGTAGCTGCAACCCCTGTGGCAACCAAAGAAATAGAATCTAAAAGGGTATTTTGGAAAATACTATAACCTAGGAGGGTATTTGTGAACCCTAAGGAGAAGTAAATTATTCCATTTCTTTGGCTGCTAACAAAGGGTTGCAACTACGGGTTGCAGTCAAATTTTTTCCCTAAACTTGTACCTAACTTTTGCTTTTCTAAACTTACTAACTATATGAATGACATGCAAGCCATCATCTGCCTAATCTTAAGAGTACCGTACCCTTGTTTAAATTATCATACTTCCCATCACACTACTCACATGATTGCCAATGTGAATCTTTTAAATGACCTCCCAATTCCTCTCTTTTTTCCTTTTTATTTTTCTTTTTTTGCAAACTCAAAAACCCTTAAAGTGTTTCCTGTTATTACCATTTTCTTAATTTTAGATTACCCTTGTTTAACCTTTACATGAAGTTTTTTTCTTAACAAAGAGAAAAAGAAAAAGAAAAAGAGCTGAAAAGATAATTTCATTAAGGGATACATGCAGCAGGGTGTATTGGAACTGCTGTTCTTTCGATTCCAAGTTATTATCTGCTATGCTAGAGAATTGAATAACAAAATTATATTGAAACTTGATTGAAAGACATAATAAGTAAGCCATAATAGGTCATTATTTATCTTTGATATGCATAAGCATTTATATGTAACATAAATAAGAGACTAGAAGATATTCAAATCTTCAATTTCTTCTCAACCTAGAGTTTTTGCCCAGACTATTCCATTCTCATTTATCCAATGGCAGACTTCAATTTGTCCTGGGCCAAAACCTAGCAACTTGAAAGCAAGATGATTTGGATTCCAAGTTGATGTGTCATAGTGGCAAGCCATGATCGCATGATTCACTTTATTCCGAGCATGTATATCAACTACATAAACTTTTACTTTATGTAAGACATGACAATAATATACTTGAAATATGAATGGTTGGCTATGACATAAGGCCGGTGATTCAAAGAGATTTCCATATACAAGTTTTACAGCTCCAATTGTGACATTCTCATAAGATCCTTCGATGCTCTCAGTACTCCATATGCGTAGATAGTGCCCTAATTCTTTGACAACAAAATCGATAAGATCCTCTGCAGAAGTTACACAAGTGCTCTTCTCACCACGAATGGGGTTCTCCTCACATATCTTGAGAGTGCCTTGAATACATTCCTCCATATTTGATTCATCTTCTACACCAAAAAAACTTCTTCAATCCCATGAAATGGGCAAAGGAAAATGGGATTTTTGTTGCCAGAGATCGTGGCAAGAATGATTTATATGACATCGTATCCCTTAAATCAGGGACAAGTATGACACTTCCCTGTTTCACCATGGACTTCCGAAAATATGGCAATCCCCCTTGTCTAGCAACTGAAAGGGGTATTTCATTTGGATAATGATATTTCAGTTTGGCTTCATTCCATTGGGCTATTGGTGGCAAGGTTGTGCTACCAGTTGTGTTATTCACCAATGCGTTTGTAGAACAAGCAACATTAGCTTGCTTACAGAACAAACGCAAGTGGGAAGACAATTGATTTTTCTCTATAAGTTTCATATACACCGCCTCTTGATGTTGGGTTAGTGAAGAAGCCTTTGCAGCTAACCAGTGTGGAGGGTGTGGAAGACTAATATGCTCTTCCCAATAATGCGTGAAGGCATTTTCAGCTTAAGAACCCTATGACTCATGGAAAAAAGATAACAACTAAATAAGAAACGTAAAACATGAGCAAACAATAATCAAGTTGAAATGAATGGAAAATGGAAAATAGAAAAGCATCATTTTTCTTACACTAAAGTGTGCTGCTACTACCAGAAGTCCAAGCAATAGAATGGAATGTGTCATGGTGGAACTGAAACAGAGAATGGAATGAGTTGGCCTTTGCCTTTGCAGAAATGTGTTGGGTTTGTTGTGTAGAGACTGGAGAGGGGTGTTTAAAGTTATAGGAAAAAATTTTCTGTTGGGAAAAAATAAAAAAAGGGGGAAGTTGTGGTCAATCCCCTAAACGGCTAAGCATACACCTGATTTCCTAATTTTCTCTATGGTATTTAGTTTGGTTGCAAGGGAAATTGAAGGGAATGGAAGTGAAAATTTTCAAACCTAAAAAAGAAATTTTTGTAATTGTTTTTACCCTATATGATTGTAAAATTGCTTAAATTTCTTACTATATATACTAATGATACATTTCACGTGTAATTTTTAGTTTACTTTTCTAACTAAATGGATGTGGATACTCTTCTTTTTTTATTTTTTTATTTTTTTTTTATTTTTTTTATTTTTTTATTTTTTTATTTTTTTATTTTTATTATTATTATTATTTTTTTTTTGTAGAAGATGTGGATACTATGTAAAGTAAAATTTGATAATCGAATATGGAATAATTTGGAGTTAGGGACATAGTCACATGAGGTAATCAGTAGTGATTACAACAGTTTCTTTTTTAGGTTTGAAAAAAACTTGACTTACCTTCTCTTTAATTTACCTTGCACCAAACAAAGTGTGAGAAAATGTAAAAATTCTCTTTTACGACCAAGGTTTAAAGAAAAATCCTTTGAAACAACTGCACCCCTCAGCATTCAAATTTTTAAATGCCAAAATTACCCCTTAATTGTGTGTCCTTCTCATTCCATTTTCTTACTTGGCTTAGGTCTTTGTGTATAGCTTATCCGTGGTAAAATTTATTGAAAAAAAAAAAAAACTAATCACCAATGATATACATGTCCATAAATTGTGGAGAAAACCCAACCCCTGGTGTTATCGCTACAATCAAACAAAAGTTAATCTTAAATCCACTGTCAAATAATTGATGCCATTCCCTTTTATCAAGGTGATGCGTTAGGATATCAATATCACTAGAGACAACAATTTTGTCATGTCAGTTTTTTGCTCACATGGAAACTGTGATGTGGTAATTCCAATCCATGCATAACAAGAGTATTGTTTCGATCAACCATTTATTAAAATTTCATAGCTAAATTGAATCATACAGCCAATCGTATAAAAGAAAATTCTCTTCTATTTGTAGTATTTATTTGTTTTTACAATTTGCACGAAAAAAATATATTTTAATATACATTTAAAGTCTGATTCTGCCACCTAGTTAAATCCAATGAGCCACAAACTTGACATATAAGGAAGAGATCTTCACCCTACCTGCCCAAAAATCTGGCTTCACCTCATCTGCCATATGGTAGATATTTAGGTGCCGGAGGAAATTGTTAATCAAGGACAATGGACTGTAAGCATATTGGACTAGCACTTGTTCTGTATGACAATTTCAATAAATATTTTTCTAGGTAAGCCTAATTATATACAAGTTAGAAGGTCAATGGTTGTGTATTTCCCGAAAGCATCTCAACTCTACCCATAACAAAATTCATTTTACTCCAACTATTGGAGTGCCTATGCACCCAAGAAAATGGTATTTACGAATCCAAAAAAAGTGGATTATGAAGATATAGATAAGAACAAAAAATCATCGTTACAAAGACACCAACTAAATCAATAGTATGACATAAACAATCCAAAATGTTGTAAACTCAAATAGTATGTCGAACTCAAAAAGGTAATTACAAATGAAACCAAGAAACAAAAACTCGAGAAAAGCAAATGCAATAAAAGGATTCCAAACCTTTCCCTTTCAAAAGGTTATAGATTACTTAATTCCTCTCACAGCCCTAACTTACCAAAAATTGTGTTGCCCAAAATTTTCTAAAATAGCATTACATCAAGCAAAGTTGATGTGATGTGTAATTTAATTAAGAATATCTTTTTCATGAAGAATTTCAGCCACGCTTTTGAGTTGGATCAGAATAACATCTCATATGGTTGGTTAGAGAACAATTCAAATATCCACTCTAGTAACCAGTTTTGAGACTTTTAGCTCATAATGCATGACCACAGAAGGAAAATTTTGAGAGGAGAAATTTAATCATAGATTAAATTGGTAAGGGAATTTAGGCATAGAAAAGTTAACACAACTTTTATCAAAGAAAGTTTCTTCATTCCACTGGGCTATTGGTGGCAAGGTTAGGTTGGGTTGTCTATTGTTGATTTTTTTTTTTTTTTTTGGGTAGAATTGTTGTCTTCTTCACTTTTTTTTTTTTTCGTTAAAGATCATAAATTTTATTAGAAAACGAAGAAAGAGAAATACAGCTTAAACCATATATTTAATATCCCCCACCTTCGGCATGGCCATCAGCAGGGGAAGAAAAATTTAAGAATAAATGAAACAAAACCTAGAGCATTTGTAGAATAAACAATATTGGACAGAGTTTGACAAACGTAAGTGGGCTTGAAAAGTTATGGATGAAGGATAATTTTTTGAAGTGGCCATGGGCTACTTTTTCTTTTAGACTAGAACTAGATTACCTATTAACGAAATTTTTTTGTGTACAAAGTAAAGATATGACGATAGGAAAGGTTAATTTTCGGGCCTATAGGGTCATGCAGGACAAATGCCGTTTTGTAAACTTTATTTAATTGTATGAAGGTTTCTTTATTCGAAAATATATATATATATATATTGGCATGTTTGTAAAATGAACGCAGGTGGAAAGCCAATTCATTACTATCTATATTTTCATAAACATCACCTCTTGATGGAGGCTTAATGAAGAAACCTTTGCAGCTAATCAGTGTGGAGGATACAAAAGATCAATGTGCTCTTTCCAGTATTGTATAAAAGAATTTTCAGCTTGAGAACCCTAAAATTTCATAGGGAAAATAACAACTAAATAAAAAAGATAAAACAGGACAAACATTAAACAAGTTGAAGGGAAAGGAAATGTTTATCTGTTCATAATGATGATAGAGTCTCTCCAGGTTGGAGGTCTAAAAATTAATGGATAATAAAAGAATCCTTTTTCTCTCTTACCATAGTGCATGGGCTTCTATAGTGTTCAATAATGCAGTTTTCTGATTTTTCTCATTGAGTTTTGCTATTTCAGGGTCTTTGTTGGCACTAAAGGCCAGAAGCATCTTGCAAGGTTTGCGCCACACAAAGGTACAAGGGTACGAAGAGGTAGATGTGTGGGTCAACAGTCCAAAATTGTATAGATGGATTATGCAATGGCATCTTGTTGACTGACCTCTAGACCTTTTTTACTTTCTTCTTAAAATAACTTGGTATATTAAATGTATGGTGGTAAGAATTTCTTGTAAACCAGAAAAATAATGTCTGAAGGCTAGGACCACCAGGGAGGCTGAGTTAAAGTGTAGTGAAAGACAATGTACCTGCGATTTTAATCTTAAAATTTCTTTTATTTTCTTTTCTTTTAAAAAAAAAAAAGATGTTATTTTTATTACACTGAGTATGCTACAATCAGAAGTCCAAGCAACAGATTGGGATGCATCATGGTGAAGCATTGCCATGCACAGCAAAGACAAGACCTTTCCTGGCTAAGGAATAAAAGGAGGAGGAAATTTAAAGAGCACCACATAGAACCTAGCTAGCAGTTTGTGCAATTACCAAGTGCATCAGTTAAAAATTGTACAAGTAAGATGTCACTGATGTCTTTGTCATGCACTATAATTCAGAATGTGTCTGCAAAATATATATATATATATATATATATTTTTTTTTTTTTCGCATCGTACAAATTAGAGAGCACAACATACAACCTGGAGAATATTTTGTGCAGCTACATGATGCATCAGTCAAATTTAATGACACCTATTTTAACTCAATAGTGTCTTTGTTAAACGTTGCCCTTCACTTGTTTGTTGCAGTCTGACCTGAAGTGTAGAGAAAATTAACCAGAAACAGCAACCCATTTCCACCATTATTAACTTATGGGAAAGGCTTTT
>NW_024869578.1:6626-11463 GCF_013358625.1 Macadamia integrifolia | reverse complement strand
TGGTTCCATGGGAATACATGAGAGGGATCATGAACGTATCGCTTCAGCATGGATACATGAAATACGTTATAAACATCCCCGAGCGAAGGTGGCAGAGCAAGCATGTAGGCTACTGAGCCAACCCGGGCTAAGATCTCAAATGGTCCAATGTATCTTGGGCTCAACTTTCCCTTTCTATGAAACCTTTGCAACCCTTTAGTAGGAGAGATCTTGAGAAATACCTTTTCTCCTGGCTGAAATTCAATGTCTTTTCTGCGGGTGTCTACATAGCTCTTTTGACAAGACTGAACTGCTTTAATCTGTTCTCGAATAACATCGACCTTGTCGTAAGTCATCTGTATCATTTCAGGTCCTAACATTCGGCATTCGCCCACCTCATCCCAATACAGAGGAGTTCTGCACTTCTTGCCATATAATGCCTCATACGAAGCCATTCCAATTGTAGCTTGGAGACTGTTGTTATAGGCAAACTCCATAAGGGGTATATACTCTTCCCAACTATCACACATTTCCATTGCATATGCCCTGAGCATGTCTTCCAATATCTGCATGGTTTGCTCCGACTGACCATCGGTCTGTGGGTGGAAAGCAGTACTCAAATTCAATTGTGATCCCAAGGTACGCTGGAAGCTTTTCCAAAATCTGGAAGTGAACCTTAGGTCCCTATTTAATACAATGCTCACTGGCACTCCATGTAAGCGTACTATGTTATCCATATAAAGTTGTGCTAGTTTGGCCATAGAGAACTTGGTCTTGATGGGAATGAAATGAGCAGTCTTAGTAAGCCGATCAACGATCACCCATATCGCGTCCATCCCCTTAGTTGTACATGGTAGTCCGGTGACGAAGTCCATTGTAATCCTATCCCACTTCCATTCTGGTATTGGGAGTGGCTGAAGAGTACCATAAGGTCGATGCCTCTCAGCTTTTACTTTTTGGCATGTAAGACAAGTCGCCACATACAGAGCTATTGTGACTTTCATGCTTGGCCACCAGTAATTTTGTTTGAGGTCTTTGTACATCTTTGTACTTCCTGGGTGGAGTGAGTACTCAGAGCTATGTGCTTCTCGCACTATCTTATCTTGTATATCCAAATCATCGGGTACACACAATCTGCCTCGAAACATCAATGCCCCATCACTGGCTAAAGGTCATTCATTGTTTGATCTTAAACCTTAACTCTGATCCGCTACAATTCAGGATCCAAGGGTTGTTTCATTATTACCTCTTGCCTAATAGTCGGATGCACCTGTAGAGCCGTCAAGGATACAGTCAACCATTTAAGGTTTTCTGGTTGACGTTCAAACTCTAAGGTTGCTCCTTCATATAAAAGAGCTTCATCCATCAGCGTCGCCTCTTGTACAAGTGATGGGTTGACTGCTATGTACGAGAGTGACACGGTCTGTGCCTTCCGACTCAACGCATCTACCACTACATTCGCCTTGCCGGGATGATACTAAATGTCGCAGTCATAATCCTTCATGAGCTGAAGCCATCTCCTCTGCCTCATGTTCAAATCCTTCTAGGTGAAAAAAGTACTTAAGGCTTTTGTGATCACTGTATATCTCACACTTCTCCCCATACAAATAATGTCGCCAAATCTTAAGGGAAAAAATGACTGCGGCTAGTTCGAAGTCATGAGTGGGGTAGTTCTTCTCATACTCCTTTAGTTGTCGGGAAGCATACGCTATCACTTTTCCGCGTTGCATGAGAACACAACCCAACCCAACTTTGGAATCATCAGTGTAGATTGTCATTCCACCTGTGCCTTCAGGGATGGTCAACACCGGGGCCGACACCAACCTCTTCTTCAATTCTTGGAAACTCTTCTCACATTCCTCTACCTAGTCGAATTTCACACCTTTTTTGGTTAATTTAGTCATTGGCACTGAGATCCGAGCAAAATTTTCAATGAAGCGCCGGTAATATCCAACCAAACCCAAGAAGCTTCTAATTTCAGTGACATTTTTAGGGCTTTCCCACTCTACTACTGCTTTCACCTTATCAGGATCCACCTCGATTCCGGCCTTAGACAGTACGTGCCCCAGGAATCCAACTTGCTCAAGCCAAAATTCACATTTGCTGTATTTGGCAAACAATCGTTGTTCTCTCAACCTCTGTAACACTATTCTCAAATGTTGAGTGTGCTCCTCTTCTATCTTGGAGTAGATCAAGATGTCATCAATAAAAATAATTACCCATTTATCGAGGACGTCGTGAAATACTTGATTCATTAAATCCATGAATGCTGCCGGTGCATTGGTTAACCCAAAAGATAACACTAGGAACTCATAGTGACCATACCGAGTCCTGAATGCTGTCTTGGGTATGTCGTCGCTCTTTATCTTGAGCTGATAATAGCCTGATCGAAGGTCTATCTTTGAAATACCTTGGCACCCTACAACTGGTCAAATAAATCATCAATGCGTGGCAATGGATACCAATTCTTAATGGTTAGCTTATTTAATTCCCGGTAATCGATGCACATATGCAAGCTGCCATCCTTCTTGACAAACAATACTGGGGCAGCCCATGGTGAAACACTTGGGTGAATAAACCCCTTCTCCAATAATTCTTGCAACTGCTTCTGCAACTCCTTCAATTCGGTTGGTGCCATCCTGTATGGAGCTTTAGACACTGGAGCTGCTCTGGGAACCAAGTCTATGGCAAACTCCAACTCTCTATCAGGCGGTAAATGCATTAAATCATCTCGAAAGACGTCAGGAAACTCTTTAATTGCCTTTACCTCTTCTAGAGGTGTAATCCTTGCATCAACATCAAGTACCAATGCTAAGTAGCCCTGACATCCATTCTCCAACAATTTTACCGCTTGAAGGGCGGAGACGAGGACCTTTTTCACCCGTTTCATTTTATCTGCTCGGTATACCAATTCTCTTCCTTCGTCATCTGTCACCCTAATCAGCTTTTCAGCACATATCACATTAGCTCGATGAGCCGACAATCAATCCATGCCCAGTATAGCATCGAAATTCTGCATATTGATCTTAATGAGTTGTGCATCCATTTTCTTCCCGCTGATTTCCACTGGGCACGACCCATACACCTCCTTCAACTGTGTAACTTTACCAGTAGACATACTAACAATCATCCCATGCTCTAGGGTCCTGGGTGGCATACCAAGTTTCTCAGCAAATCTCTTAGATACGAATGAATGTGTAGCTCCTGAATCGAATAAAACATAGGCTGGTATGCCCGATATAGATAAGACACCTAGTGTAACAATGCATATAATTTCAACAAGTCATTAATATTTAACATAAGGAAATTCTTAAATTTAAAATGTACCTGCTACCATTTCTGTGCTGGCCTTAGCTTCCTCAGCCACCAATGCACTCGTTTCCAAGCCGACTACGACATCTAGTCTATTAATGCATCATGCACAATGATTTCAATATTCATCACATAAGCACATCATCACTTGGCATTTAGAAAATAAATACAGCACCTATGGCATAACAATGTAAGGATGACTAACCTACATAGCATTTTCATGATGACATGGCTAGTCTAGATACAATTAAATGAATGCAAAACAATGCCTTGAAACAAGGCCAAACGTTCTCTCCCCACTTAATTGTAGTGTACAAGGACTCACGCTCGGTACGGGTGAGATCTGGTGCCAGAAGCGTAAGATTTGGTGAACCTATCATAAGTGAGCGGGGTTAGCATTTCGCCACTTTGGGATCAAAATTAACAAGATCAAATGACAAAATCTTGTTTAGAATCCTAAACGAAGGTCGCACATCCGTTTTGGGTCCAATCGGACGTAAAAATCACTTTAGGAGCCTCTCGGGTGGGTCGGACAGCCCACCTGTCTGACCCACCAATCAGACCCACCGGTCCTGACTGGCGGGTAGGTCGGCCCACCGGTCGGCCCTCTGGTCTGGCCCATCGGTTGGGCCTGAGGGTCCTGCTAAGACCGGCGGGCAGGTTGGCCCACCGGTTGGCCCATCGGTCTGGCCAGTCGATTGGCCCCGAGGGTCTGCCCTCTCAAGCGGGTCCGGTCTTGGCCCACCGGTCTTGGCGGGAAAAAGCCATTTTCACCTGAAACCTTTTCCAACCTTTGGGGAATCAAATGGGGCTCTTCCAAATCCATTCTCCACACATTCAAGGTCTCATAAGGTGGTTCTAACCTAAATCTAGGTTAGATTTAAGGAATGGAAAGCCATCTTACCTTCTTTACTCAAGAACTCCTTCAATACCCCAAAATTACTTCAAATCACCAATGCTCTTGCAACCGTGGAAACCCTTCTTCAAATCCTTCAAAATCAACACATAAACCATCTATTAAACATTAGATTCATCATCTCAAGGGGGATTTACAAGGCCTCAAGAAACCCTACCCAAATCAAGGGTTTTACTTGGGTATGGTGAAAGTTTAAGGAACCTAGCCTTTGCTCACCTCTAAACGTAGATCTAGTGTTGGAGATCACTCTTCCGGCGTTGGAATGAGAAGATCAAGCCTCGGTGCCACTGAAATCCATCTCTCCTTCCTCTTCCTTCTCTTCTCCTCTTCTTTCCCTTCTTTTCTCTCTCCTCTTTACTCTTCTCACCAACGTTCGAGTGTCATAAATGAGAAAAGAAAAAGGAAAATATAAATGCTATTTATACTTCCTAAAATAACTAAGTAATCACATGGGTGGGTCACTCAGGTGGGTGGATGTGCCCACCTATGACCGCCCACCTGAGGGCCGAAACTTGGCCAACAAGTGGAATTTTGACAGAGTTCGACTCTTGGCACGAATCTCACTCATGGCATAAGATATAACATACGTATGCGCCTTAAAATATGGCTTACGTACCTTCTTTATCCGTA
>NW_024869578.1:0-6606 GCF_013358625.1 Macadamia integrifolia | reverse complement strand
TGCCATGCTCTAACTCCTCAGGGACCCACCAATCCTCTTCTGGGAACTCAGCTGTGGGACCCGACCCGTGCTCTTTAGATGGATGACTTGTAAAATCATCTAAAAGAGGTACACACGTGGGATGAGCTCACTAGCTCAGTAAGTGGAAAGAAGGACCACACAGCAGTCCATACAACAATTCACAACCATATGCACTATATGCTATGCAGTACATTTTTAAATCACATCCACCTAAGTAACATTACTAAGTCTTTGGTTTAGTGCTACTACAACCACAATACGCATATACTCTGGGTACGAGCCACGAACTCCATCCCACGATACGCCCATAGGCTGTCAGAGAAGGCCCACCGTGAGTACTCAAAAAAATAAAACATGCCAACCACCGACTCCCAACATAAAGCAAATGACAGAAATTAAAGGTGCTGACCCCAGCAATTTAAAAGCAGTACGATTGGCCCTCTTGAATATACCATCGGGGTTACCGACTGTCCTAATGACCAGCCGGACGTATGTCTAACCGCCACAGTGACCCGATAACTGCGACCACTGTTTCCTCCCAAATGGTAACCCAACACCTTAACCCCTATTGGGAAGGGTCGTAGCACGGGAAGATGATAATCATAAACCACATGCTCCTATATGACAATAGTATGATTACATAGTGCCATCGCGTCCCATACCACGGGCCACCAATGCACTCGTTTCCAAGCCGACTACGGCATCTAGTCTATTAATGCATCATGCGCAATGATGTCAACATTCATCACATAAGCACATCATCACTTGGCATTTAGAAAATAAATACAGCACCCATGGCATAACAATGTGAGGATGACTAATCTACATAGCATTTTCATGATGACATGGCTAGTCTAGATACAATTAAATGAATGCCAAACAATGCCTTGAAACAAGGCCAAACGTCCTCTCCCCACTTAATTTTAGTGTACAAGGACTCACGCTCGGTACGGGTGAGATTCGGTGCGAGAAGCGTAAGATTTGGTGAACCTATCATGAGTGAGCAGGGTTAGCATTTCACCACTTTGGGATCAAAATTAACAAGATCAAATGACAAAATCATGTTTAGAATCCTAAACAAAGGTCACACGTCCGTTTTGGGTCCAATCGGACGTAAAAATCACGTTGGGAGCCTTTCGGGTGGGTCAAACAGCCCACCTATCTGACCCACCAATCAGACCCACCGGTCCTGATCGACGGGTAGGTCGGTCCACTGGTCGGCCCACCGGTTGGGCCCGAGGGTCCTGCTAAGATCGACGGGTAGGTTGGCCCACAGGTTGGCCCGTCGGTCTGGCCCGCCGGTTGGCCCTGAGGGTCTGCCCTCTCAGGCGGGCCACATGGCCCACCGGTCTTGGCCCACCGGTCTTGGCGGGAAAAAGCCATTTTCACCTGAAACCTTTTTCAACCTTTGGGGAATCAAATGGGGCTCTTCCAAATCCATTCTCCACACATTCAAGGTCTCATAAGGTGGTTCTAACCTAAATCTAGGTTAGATTTAAGGAATGGAAAGCCATCTTACCTTCTTTACTCAAGAACTCCTTCAATACCCCAAAATTACTTCAAATCACCAATGCTCTTGCAACCGTGGAAACCCTTCTTCAAATCCTTCAAAATCAACACATAAACCATCTATTAAACATTAGATTCATCATCTCAAGGGGGATTTACAAGGCCTCAAGAAACCCTACCCAAATCAAGGGTTTTACTTGGGTATGGTGAAAGTTTAAGGAACCTAGCCTTGGCTCACCTCTAAACGTAGATCTAGTGTTAGAGATCACTCTCCCGGTGTCGGAATGGGAAGATCAAGCCTCGGTGCCACTGAAATCCATCTCTCCTTCCTCTTCCTTCTCTTCTCCTCTTCTTTCCCTTCTTTTCTCTCTCCTCTTTACTCTTCTCACCAAACGTCCGAGTGTCATAAATGAGAAAAGAAAAAGGAAAACTTAAATGCTATTTATACCTCCTAAGATAACTAAGTAATCACATGGGTGGGTCACTCAGGTGGGTGGATGCGCCCACCTGTGACCGCCCACCTAAGGGCCAAATTTGGCCAACAAGTGGGATTTTGACAGAATTCGGCCCTCGGCACGAATCTCACTCTTGGTATAAGATATAATATACGTATGCACTTTAAGATATGGCTACATACCTGCTTTATCCGTACATGGATTTATGATAGGTACATGTACACGGCTTGGGTATCCCCGTCTCTTCTGGCACTGGCTCGGACTTGTCGGGCCAGCCGGTGTTTAAGGTCACCCTTGCCATCATGGTCCATAAGGAACCCGCATTAACTCTCTCCGATTCGGGTCCTGCATGGTTAAACTGGGTCAACCGTGTAATCAGACCGGGTTTAAGAAGTAGGGTATTACAATAGGCCTATTAGTCTTTGCCCTATAGTTGTGAATGTGATCACTAAAATTATGGCAAATTGGCTTAAGGAAGTTCCAGAGTTGCTCATCTCACCAACTCAGTCTGCTTTCATTCATGATAAGTCAATTTTAGAAAATGTTTTCATTGCACATGAGATATTCAATTACATCACCCATAAGAAGAAAGGGAAACAGAAATTCATAGCCTTGTAGCTGGACATGAAGAAGGCATATGACAGGGTTGAGTGGATCTTCTTGGAGAAAATACTCTTGAGGTTTGGATTTTCGGATAAATGGGTCATTCTAGTCATCTCTTCTCTGAGGACAATAACCTATAAATTAGTCATCAATGGAGGGATTCGAGGTTCTGTCACTTTAACAAGGGGAATTCGGCAAGGAGACCCTCTCTCCCTTGCTTTGTTTATTATCTATTCCCAGGCTTTTAGTAGTATTATATCTCAGTCTAAGTCTGCTGGTCTTATTAAAGGGATACGAGTTAAAAATTGGGCCAGGCCAATTTCTCATCTATTATTTGCAGATGATTGCTTATTGTTCTTAGAGATGAAACTCAATGAAATATGCCAGTTGAAGGAATGTTTGGAATGCTACCGTAGTGGGAGCAGATAAACGATCAGTCTCAAGAAGTCATCATCATCCTTTAGTCCTAACACTCCTTTGCGCTTTCAGCAGTGGTTTTTCCGTATACCTAAGTTTCCATATGGGAAAGGACCTTTGAAGTATCTAGGACTTCCAACAGATTTTGGAGTCTCTAAGGCTGATTTGTTCAAGGAAATTACAGATAAGGCTGGGAAGAAATTTATGGGGTGGAAGAGCCAGTTACTGTCTTACGCAGGTAAGGAGGTTATGTTGAAGTCAGTAGCTTTCTCCCTAGCTAATTATGCATATTCACATTTTAAACTACCTACATCACATCATAATCAGTTAAGGAGGTCGACTAGTGATTTCTTTTGGGGAGATGGGTCTGGAAAAAAGAAAATACATTGGATCTCTTGGTTGCGTCTATAACAATCCAAAGAGAGGGGTGGGTTGGGTTTTCAGGATCCAGCTTTGTAAAATAAGGCACTCTTGGCTAAAGTTACATAGAAACTATGAAGTAACCCTAATTCTCAATGGCCTAAATTCATCAAGGACATGTACTGCCCCCACTATGAGTCTTTGGACTCAGTGATTGGTTCACAACCGTCCTAGGCTTGGCGCAGTATTATGAAGGCAAGAAGGTCCTTCAATCAGGACTGATATGGCACATTGGCTGTAATACCCTACTTCTTAAACCCGGTCTGATTTCACGGTTGACCCGGTTTAACCATGCAAGACCCGAACCGGAGAGGGTTAAGGCGGGTTCCTTATGGACCATGATGGCAAGGGTGACCTTAAACAACGGTTGGCCAGACAAGTCCAAGCCAATGCCAGAGGAGACGGGTGTGCCCAAGCCGTGTACATGCACATATTATAAGGCCATGTACGGATAAGGCAGGTATGTAGCCGTATCTTAAGGCGAATACGTATATTACATCTTATGCCAAGAGTGAGATTCGTGCCGAGGGCCGAACTCTGTCAAAATCCCACTTGTTGGCCAAGTTTTGGCCCTCAGGTGGGCGGTCACAGGTGGGTGCATCCACCCACCTGAGTGACCCACCCACCTGAGTGACCCACCCATGTGATTACTTAGTTATTTTAGAAAGTATAAATAGCATTTATGAGTTTCCATTTTCTCATTTATGTCATTCGGGTGGTTGGTGAAAAGAGTAAAGAGGAGAGAGAAAAGGAAAGAGAAAAGAGAACGGAGAAGAAGAAAGGGGAGGAAGAAGAAGTAGGGGAAGGATTTAAGCGGCGCCGAGGCTTAATCTTCCTATTCCGACGCCGAAAAAGTGATCTCTAATACGAGATCTACGTTTAGAGGTGAGCAAAGGCTGGGTTCCTTAAACTTTCACCATATCCAAGTAAAACCTTTGATTTGGGTAGAGTTTCTTGAGGTCTTGTAAATCCCCCTTGAGATGATGAATCTAAGGCTTAATAGATGGTTTATGTGTTGATTTTGAAGGATTTGAAGAAGTGTTTACAAGGTTGAAGAAGCATTGGTGATTTGAAGTGATTTTGGGGTTTTGAAGGAGTTCTTGAGCAAAAAAGGTAAGATGGCTTTCCATTCCTTAAATCTAACCTAGATCTAGGTTAGAACCATCTTATGAGACCTTGAATGTGTGAAGAATGGGTTTGGAAAAGCCCCATTTGATTCCTTAAAGGTTGGGGGAAGTTTGAAAAAAAATGACATTTTCCTGCCAAGACCGGTGGGCCAAACCGGTGGGCCAAATGGCCCGCTTGAGGGAGCCCGCCTGAGAGGGCAGACCCTCGGGCCCAACCGGTGGGCCCAACCGGTGGGCCGACTGGCGGGCCACCCTGTCCGTCGGTCTTAGTAGGACCCTCGGGCCCAATCGGTGGGCAGACCGGTGGGCCGACCTACCCGTCGGTCAGGACCGGTGGGTCTGACTGGTGGGTCATGACAGGTGGGTTGTCCGACCCACCCGAGAGGCTCCCAATGTGATTTTTACTTCCGAACGGACCCAAAACAGACGTGCGACCTTCTTTTAGGATTCTAAATAAGATTTTGTCATTGGATCGTGTTAATCTTGATCCCAAAGTGGTGAACTAATAACCCTGGTCACTTATGATAGGTTCACCAAATCTTACGCTTCTCGCACCGGATTTCACCTGTACTGAGTGTGAGTCCTTGTACACTATAGGTAAGTGGGGAGAGGACGTTTGGCCTTGTTTCAAGGCTTGTTTGGTATTTATTTAATTGTATCTAGACTAGCCATGTCATCATGAAAATTCTATGTAGATTAGTCATCCTCACATTGTTATGCCATGGGTGTTGTGTTTATTTTCTAAATCCCAAGTGATGATATGCTTATGTGATGAATGTTGACATCATTATGCATGATGCATTAATAGACTAGATGCCGTAGTCGGCTTGGAAACAAGTGCATTGGTGGCCCGTGGTATGGGACGCGGTGGCACTATGCAATCGTACTATTGTCATAGAGGAGCATGTGGTTTAGGATTATCATCTTCACGTGCTACGACCCTTCCCAACAGGGGTTAAGGTGTTGGGTTACCATTTGGGGGGAAGCAGTGGTCACGGTTGTCGGGTCACTGTGGCAGTTAGACATACGCCCGGTTGGTCATTAGGATAGTCGGCAACCCCGGTGGTATATTCAAGAGGGCCAATCGTACTGCTTTTAAATTGCTGGAGTCAGCACCTTTAATTTATGTCATTTACTTTATGTTGAGAGCCAGTGGTCGGCATGTTTTATTTTTTCGAGTACCCACGGTGGGCCTTCTCTGACAGCCCTATGGGCGTATCGCGGGATGGAGTTCGCGGCTCGTACCTAGAGTATACGCGTACTGTGGTTGTAGTAGCACTAAACCAAAGACTTAGTAATGTTGTTTAGGTGGATGTGATTAAAAATGAATTGCATAGCATATAGTGCATATGGTTGTGATTTGTTGTGTGGACTACTGTGTGATCCTTCTTTTCACTTACTGAGCTAGTGAGTTCATCCCACGTGTGCACCTCTTTTAGATGATTTTGCAGGTCATCAACCTGAAGAGCACGGGTCGGGCCCCACAGTTGAATTCCCTGAAGAGGATTGGTGGGTCCCCGAGGAATTAGAGCACGACACAGATTGCTCGTGCGAGGGCTGTGTTGTGGGACCGCAGTTTTGATACCGAGCTGAGCTTTACTTTTGATACCGAGCTGGGCTTTACCTTTTGATGCCAAGCTGAGCTTTACTTTTTGATATCGAGCTGAGCTCTACTTTTGATACCGAGCTGAGCTGTGCTCTTTGTGTTTTTGATGATCCCTTTTGTGTACTTGATATGTAAATTATATTCTTTTATGTAAATATCATACCTGCGGGCCCACATGTACTTAACTATGTATTACAATTTGGGTATCAAGTATAATGGGAATATTTACAGGTAAATTAAGTCTTTCGCTGAACATATAAACACTTTCTTAGTTGTGTGTATGCTGTGATTGGATACTGTATCAGATGATCCTGGCAGGTTTGGATTAACTGGTGTTAACCCGGTCACCGTTCCGGTTATGTTTGAACGGGGTGTGACAATGGTGGTATCAGAGCGTGATACTCTATTCCACTCACAGTATACCATTAGACCCCATAGAATCTATAAT
>NW_024869577.1:0-11479 GCF_013358625.1 Macadamia integrifolia | reverse complement strand
ACGGTTTGTTGCCAAGGGCTACAGTTAGGTATAAGAAATTGATTTTAATGATGTTTTCTCACCTGTTGTTAAACATAGTTCTATTCGTGTCCTATTTGCTTTAGTTGCTATGCATCATTTGGAGTTGGCTTACTTCCAATCATGTAAGCCCAAATTTATGCTCTTCGAGAGTAATCCTCCTGGTTTCGGAGAGCAAGGAAGAGATGTGTTAGTTCTATTACAACACTATACAAGTACCATGAATAACCATAGCCAAAATCGACAAGCAACATATAATCCTATATTACATCATGGGTCATAGTATGCACAAGTGTCAAGCACAATTGCAACAGGGGCAATTATTGTGCCTTTGGAAGGATTCCTAATCAAGCCACTTATAATGGCTGGAGGAATAGAAAAATGGACCTAGTTATAACTTCACATAAAAACTGGCCACACCTTCATACCGAAGGATGGAATGAGTACAACGGAGTTGGTCGTGTAGATAATGATCAGAGGTTTCAGGCTCCTAGGGTGCTAGATGTAATACCCTACTTCTTAAACCCGGTCTGATTACACGGTTGACCTGGTTTAACCATGCAGGACCCAAACCGGAGAGAGTTAAGACGGGTTCCTTATGGACCATGATGGCAAGGGTGACCTTAAACACCGGTTGGCCAGACAAGTCCGAGCCAGTGTCAAAGGAGACGGGTGTACCCAAGCCGTGTACATGCACATATCATAAGGCCATGTACGGATAAAGCAGGTATGTAGCCGTATCTTTAAGTGCATACGTATATTACATCTTATGCCAAGAGTGAGTTTCGTGCCGAGGGCCAAACTCTGTCAAAATCCCACTTGTTGACCAAGTTTTGGCCCTCAGGTGGGCGGTCACAGGTGGGCACATCCACCCACCTGAGTAACCCACCCATGTGATTACTTAGTTATTTTAAAAAGTATAAATAGCATTTATGAGTTTCCATTTTCTCATTTATGTCATTCGGGTGGTTGGTGAAAAGAGTAAAGAGGAGAGAGAAAAGGAAGGAGAAAAGAGAACGGAGAAGAGGAAAGGGGAGGAAGAAGAAGTAGGGGAAGGATTTAAGTGGCGTCGAGGCTTGATCTTCCCATTCCGACGCCGGAAAAGTGATCTCCAAGATCTACGTTTAGAGGTGAGCAAAGGCTGGGTTCCTTAAACTTTCACCATACCCAAGTAAAACCTTTGATTTGGGTAGAGTTTCTTGAGGTCTTGTAAATCCCCCTTGAGATGATGAATCTAAGGCTTAATAGATGATTTATGTGTTGATTTTGAAGGATTTGAAGAAGGGTTTCCACGGTTGCAAGAGCATTGGTGATTTGAAGTGGTTTTGGGGTTTTGAAGGAGTTCTTGAGCAAAGAATGTAAGATGGCTTTCCATTCCTTAAATCTAATGTAGATCTAGGTTAGAACCATCTTATGAGACCTTGAATGTGTGAAGAATGGGTTTGGAAAAGCCCCATTTGATTCCCCAAAGGTTGGGGGAAGTTTGGGGAAAAATGGCACTTTCCCGCCAAGACCGGTGGGCCAAATGGCCTGCCTGAGGGCACCCGCTTGAGAGGGCAGACCCTCGGGCCCAACCGACGGGCCGACTGGCTGGCCACCCTGCCCACCGGTCTTAGCAGGACCCTCGGGCCCAATCGGTGGGCCAAATCGGTGGGCCAACCGGCGGGCCGACCTGCCCGTCGGTCAGGACCGGTGGGTCTGACTGGTGGGTCATGACAGGTGGGCTGTCCGACCCACCCGAGAGGCTCCCAACGTGATTTTTACGTCTGAACGGACCCAAAACGGACGTGCGACCTTCTTTTAGGATTCTAAACATGATTTTGTCTTTGGATCGTGTTAATCTTGATCCCAAAGTGGTGAAATACTAACCCTGGTCACTTATGATAGGTTCACCAAATCTTACGTTTCTCGCACTGGATCTCACCCGTACAGAGCGTGAGTCCTTGTACACTACAGGTAAGTGGGGAGAGGATGTTTGGCCTTGTTTCAAGGCTTGTTTGGCATTCATTTAATTGTATCTAGATTAGCCATG
This sequence comes from Macadamia integrifolia, assembly GCF_013358625.1. Lineage (NCBI taxonomy): Eukaryota > Viridiplantae > Streptophyta > Magnoliopsida > Proteales > Proteaceae > Macadamia > Macadamia integrifolia. The sequence goes on along the minus strand of NW_024869577.1, from coordinate 9,429 downwards.
TCATCATGAAAATGCTATGTAGATTAGTCATCCTCACATTGTTATGCCATGGGTGTTGTATTTATTTTCTAAATGTCGAGTGATGATATGCTTATATGATGAATGTTGACATCATTGTGCATGATGCATTAATAGACTAGATGTCGTAGTCGGCTTGGAAGCGAGTGCATTGGTGGCCCGTGGTATGGGACGCGATGGCACTATACAATCGTACTATTGTCATATAGGAGCATACGGTTTAGGATTATCATCTTCCCGTGCTACGACCCTTTCTAACAGGGGTTAAGGTGTTAGGTTACCATTTGGGGGGAATCAGTGGTCGCGGTTGTTGGGTCACTGTGGTGGTTAGACATATGTCCGGCTGGTCATTAGGACAGTCGGCAACCCCGGTGGTATATTCAAGAGGGCCAATCGTACTGCTTTTAAATTGCTGGAGTCAGCATCTTTAATTTCTATCATTTACTTTATGTTGAGAGCCGGTGGTCGGCATGTTTTATTTTTTCGAGTACTCACGGTGGACCTTCTCCGACAGCCCTATGGGCGTATCACGAGATGGAGTTCGCGGCTCGTACCTGGAGTATACGCGCACTGTGGTTGTAGTAGCACTAAACCAAAGACTTAGTAATGTTGTTTAGGTGGATGTGATTAAAAATGAATTGCATAGTATATAGTGCATATGGTTGTGATTTGTTGTGTGGACTGCTGTGTGGTCCTTCTTTTCACTTACTGAGCTAGTGAGCTCATCCCACGTGTACACCTCTTTTAGATGATTTTGCAGGTCATCAACATAAAGAGCACGGGTCGGGCCCCACAGTTGAGTTCCCTGAAGACGATTGGTGGGTCCCCGAGGAATTAGAGCACGGCACGGATTGCTCGTGCGAGAGCTATGCTGCGGGACCGCAGATTTGATGCCGAGCTGAGCTCTACCTTCTAATATCGAGCTGAGCCTTGTTTTGATACCGAGCTAAGCTCTACCTTCTGATACCGGGCTGAGCTCTACCTTTTGATACCGAGCTGAGCCTTACTTCTAATACCGAGCTGAGCTGACTCTATGATTTTTGATGATTCCTTTTGTGTACTTGATATGTAAATTGTATTCTTTTGTGTAAATATCATGCCTACGGGCCCATATGTACTTAACTATGTAATTACAATTTGGGTATCAAGTATAATGGGAATATTTACAAGTAAACTAAGTCTTCTGCTGAACTGTTGAACAGTTACTTAGTTGTATGTGTGCTGTGGTGGGATACTGTATCAGATGATCCTGGCAGGTTTGGGTTAACCGGTGTTAACCCGGTCACTGGCCCGGTTCTGTGTGAACGGGGTGTGACACTAGAAGTTCCATTTTTTGGACAAGGGAATCCAATCATGTTTAATTGTTAAGAATTAATGAGGATTATCCATGATCAAATAAATTCAGATTTTTGGCCAGCCATGAGATTGTTTATAGAAAACCATAGCAACGACAATTGGACTTGTTTGATCTCGGTTGAAACTTGAAAGTCTCCGACTTCTCCAAGTTTTTTGAGAAGATAATATGTCCATGGTGAAAAACTTTTCTTGGTTTACTATTCAATGTGGGATAGTGGGGAGAAATGACCTGCTAAAGTTAAGAATGTTTCTAAACTCATTGACTAGAGCAACCTTCACTTGGTATTGCACTTGGCAAGAGAGTGATTCAAAATAATAACTCTGAGCAGATTGTCTCTAGATTTGCGGAAAAATTTCTCCGGCCAAGAATTCATTGATCTTGGCCAATTGGTTGCACAAGCAACTTATTATGAACAAACACTCAAAAGAAGAACATAGACATTCTTATTCAGCTAGAAATTTTTATAAGGGTCTAACTTACAACTTGGCCTTAATAGCCAATCAATCTAAACGGCTAATATTGTTGATTGTGAAGTTGACTAGGCCGAGATTGTGGAAGCTCAACCTTATATGTGCAAGGTCTTAACCAGACTGTCGGATTTTATAAAGGGGCTCATGCCAAAATCTTTTCAACCTAGGGTTTATAATTCAGGTGTAAAATATTCCTTTGATGCCACTGAAGCGGAGATCATTTTTTATCATTTGTTGGAAGAGAAGAAAATTAAGTTGTCTGATGTTCATCAAATACCACCAGTAGCAGAAATAAAAGATAAAAAGTAATGTAAATGGCACAATGTTGAGTTTCATTATACTAACAGTTGTGTTGTTTTCCGCAATGCTTTGCAGAAGGCTATCAATGATGGGCATCTCAAGTTTCCTGAGAAGGACAAAGGGGTCATGATGGTTGATGAAAACCCTTTTCCATCTATTAATATGGTGCATGCTGATTTAGCAAAGCTCCTTCCCATGCTGCATCCTATTCCTAAGAAGGAAAGATCTGTTCCCCGACCTTCGTCTTCTCACTTAACTTTAGCTAAGTCTAAAGATGTTATTAAATTTAAGCCACCAAACGTCTAGAAGAATCCGACTACAGCAAGAAACCTGAGTCATCAGAGAGAACAGAAGGGGGAAAGTTGCTTGTAACATTGAATGATTTGCAGGAGCAAAGATAAAAGGAAACATTAGAGAGTTCAGATGTGAGAAAGGTCAAAAGTTTCAATGGGGTGCATTTTACCATTGTAAACGTTTGTTTAAAGGAGATACTAAGTTAGATAAAGGGAAAGGAAAATCCCATGAAGATGAAAACTTGTGAAATTGTGAGAAAGTTCATAAAAGTAAAAGGTCTCATGACCGTGAGGGTGAGAAACAATCATTTGACCGTTAAGGGACTGATGATGACAAACAGTCATTCAATCCTGAAAGAGTTCACAAAGATAAGAGATCATATGGCTGTGAGAGACCAACAACAACAACAACCATAACCTTATCCCAACTTGATGGGGTCGGCTACAAGGATCCGATAAGGTCAAAAAAAAAAAAAAAAAAAAAAAGGAGGTAAAAAGAAGAAGTTAAAGTAGTAGTCAAAGCAGCATCCTTGGAACATCCCCTATATGGGTCGGCTACACGGGTCCTTGTCCTCCACTTACCTCTATCTGTGGTCATACTAGGATCGATCCCTACCAGCTGCATATCTTTTCTTACCACTTCGTCAATGGTCAATTTAGGTTTGCCTCTCCTTCTAGCTCTATGTAATTGAAACTGGTCACACTTCCTTACTGGGGCATCCATGGGTCTCCATTGAACATGGCCATACCACCTCAATCGGCTCTCGCGGAGCTTGTCCTGGATTGGAGCCACCCCTAACTATTTTCTAATACAATTATTCCTTACTCTGTCTCTCCGGGTCTTTCCACACATCCCTTTCAACATCCTCATCATTGCTACACCCAATTTATTCAAATTACTCTTCTTGATCGCCCAACACTCTGCCCCATACATCATCGCTGGTCTTATTACTGTCCTGTAGAATTTTCCCTTGAGTTTAACAGGCATGTGTTTATCACATAGCACTCCCGAGGCAATTCTCCACTTCATCCATCCCACTTTAATTCTGTGGGAGATATCATTTTTATATCACCTTCTTTGCTAATGATTGACCCCAGATATTTAAAATAGTCATTTTGTGGTAGTTCTCGCCCCTCAAGTTTCGCCACTTCCTCACGTCTCATAGTCTGGCTAAATGGGCACATTATATACTCTGTCTTTTTTCTGCTTATCCTAAAACCTCTTGATTCTAAAGCTGCTAAGAAGTGTTTAGACTTTGATCATGCATCTGAAGTGGAATGTCAGTCACAAAAGAGATAAAAAGGAGAAGTCTGCATACCAATTAGAGAGCAGCTAGAGCATTCTTCTTCGAGAAGTCCAGTGAAAGAATGTCTTCAAGAGGTAGATTGGTCTAGGAGATGTCAGCATCACCCAAGAAGTCCTTACAAATGAATGGTACAATCTAGGTTTAATGACGATGACCGATGGCATGTGGTTAAGTACCCAAAGTTTCCTTTTGATGCCGGATATAACATGACGCAAACCCTGAAGAGAAGGCGGTAGAGACAGCAGGCTGCTATTTGAAAGGGAAAAGGAGGAAATTCTTTGGAGATGCTGCCTCCTGATGCTACCAAATATCAAGTAGTTGAGACACAAAAGGAATACCATTAGTTATTGTAAAGGTAGATGGACCAAATGATCAGCAAGATAATCAACTTGTAGATCAAAGTCGGACTGAAATTTTAAGCATAAGTAAGAGCAAAACTGCTCAAGGGCAAAGTTTTGAGTTTAGCCCTGAAATTAGCCTTAAAATTAGTCCTAAAGTTAGCAAATTTGAGGAGTTCATCAATATAATGTTTGGATCGATCGAGACAAAAATACCTATCAATATGGTATACATTTTGCCAAAGGTTTTTCAGTGCCAACTAGTGTTTGAAGAAGAGATTAAGTCTAAAGAAGAAGGTGGGTTCCTAGAAATTTTGGGGACCGATATTGAAGAAGAGAATACTGAGGATGCCAAGGTAGATCTTGGGAAGATAACCCAGTGTATGATGGAAGAAGTAGAACTTAAAATGCATTTAGGCTTGATTTAAGAAGTTTCAAAGGCCTCATTTGAGAGGCCAACCAAAAAGATAATCCAACATTTGAAACCGCTCTATGTTAAAACAAACATGGTTGGTAAACCTGTATCAAGGGTTATGCTTGACAATGGTGTGGTGGTCAATATTTCGCTAGCACAGATGATGACCAAACTCTAGCGAAGTGAAGATGATTTGATTCCAGCTAAAGTTGCGGTCACAAATTACTTAGGAGGGGCAAGTTTGCCAAAGTGTTTTCTTCCAATTGAAGCAAAGATTGGAGGACATTATTCCATGATGACTTTCTTTGTTATGGATGCAATAGAAAATTAAAATTCCTTGTTGGGACGTGATTGGATTCATGCAAACAGTTGTGCACCTTCGTCACTGCATCAATCTCTCATTTTCTGGAATGGACAAGTGCAGAATGAAACCGCTGGTAACAGGTCGTTTTTTTTTTTTTTTTTGGTTTTTCTTTTGGTTTTTTTTTGAAAGCCAATTTTGCCAATGCCATTTTCTACGAGAATGATGTTATGCCAATCAATTTCCTTGAGCCTAATGAGTAAGAAAGACCGATTGTGATGACGGTCAACAAAATTGGCATGTGGTCTACCTCATTTAAATATTTGTCATCAATAGTGATCGCTCTTATAAACTGGGGTCATCTATGAAGAATAACTCTCATAAAAATGAAACAAAATCAAAGGAAGCCACAGAGAGTATTTTCAGGAGAGTCGAGATATCTCGGTTGGAGAAAAAGATGGTGGAGACGTCGTTTATCATGACCAAAGAGAAGAAGTATGATCTTGAAATGAGGAGTGTTGAGATTGAGGACTTGTTTCCAGCGCTACCAAAAGTGGAGGGAACATTAGCAGAAGTGCAAGATCCCTTGCACGAAATAAATTTAGGTTCTGCTGAAGTCAAACTTTAGAGAAAGGCTTGTAACATTACTTATGGCAAACGAAGATTGTTTTTTGGGACTGTTCAGAGATGCCTCGTTTAGACTGAAAGTTGATAGGTTATAGATTACCAATTAAAGATGGTTATAAACCTTTTAAACAACCGCCACGAAGAATGGCGACAAATGTTTTAAAAATCAAGGATGAAATTGAATGGCTTCCTAAAAGCAGGTTTCATTAGAACCGCTAGATATATTGATTGGTTATCAAATGTAGTGCCGGCCATTAAGAAAAATGGAAAACTCTTGAGTTTGCATAGATTTTAGAGACCTTAACAAAGCCACACCCAAGGATGAATATCCTATGCCCATGGTTGATATGTTGGTTGATTCCACTTCCAAACATCAAATTCTATCTTTCATGGACGGTCATGCAGGTACTATCAAATTTTATAAAGGAAGAGGATATCTCCAAGACCACATTTCTTTTTCCAGGCACCTTAGAAATATTTGAATGGGTTGTGATGCCATTCCGTTTGAAGAATGCCAAAGCTATTTATCAAAGGGCTATGAATACCATTTTCCATGATACGATCGGTCATTTTCTAGATGTTTATATTGATGATGTGGTAGTCAAATCCCAGAGCGAAGAGGAGCATCTTTATCATTTGAAAAAGCCATTTAGTCGTATGAAGGCTCATAGTCTGAAGAAGAACCCTTTGGAATGTGCATTTAGTGTGTCTGCATGAAACTTCTTGGGTTTTCTAGTTTATCAGAAAGGCATAGAAGTTGATAAGAACAAGACCAAAGCTATTACGGATGCTCAAGCTCCTTGAAATAATGAGTTATAAAGAATACTTGGTCAAGTTAAATTCCTTAGGCATTTCATTTCCAATTCAGCAGGAATGGGAAGGGCATTTTCTCCATTGCTCAAACTCCTATCGGAAGAGGAGTTTAAGTGGGATGATATTCATCAAGCAGGTTTTGATGAAATCAAGACTTACCTTACAAAACCACTAGTTCTAATGCCACCAAGAAAATGAATTCCTTTGAAGTTTTATGTCTCAGCTGCATTAGAGTCCATACATAGCAGGTTTGTTGGCTCAGGGTAACGAAATCAGTCACGAACAAGCTATACATTATTGTAACACCCAGATTTCATAACCCCAAGTCTTAGAAATGGAATTTTGTAAGAGAAGGGTACCTGGTGGAAAGAAATTAAAATTTAAAATATAGGTGAAAGAAAATGAATTGGGGATCTAAATGAAGGTTTTGAAGGGGCTTGGGAGTACCCATAATGATAAAAAGGGTCCTATATAAGATGGGTAAAACATGGCCAGAAGGCTGGACAACAGAGGACCAAAAATGGGCAAACCGGTGGAGAGCCTCTGCCCAACCGGCCTGCCTATTCAGGTAGAATGCCTAGAAACTGGTTTTCTGTTGTAGGCCCCACACATTTCCCTGCTGTATGCCCATTATTCTTATACTTTAATAATATTATAGCAGGGACTAAATGTAAGAAAGGATTTAAGATAACCTATTGTAGTATATATATATATATATAGAATATTATATATATTCACTAATAGTCAAGTCGGTGGAGGGGATATAAATAAAGGGAAGGTCGGTTCAGCCTTTGAGAAGAAGAAGAAGAAAATTAACATACCTTTGATTGAGTGTACCCACAGGTATGTGCAATCTTCAATTACTGCTAGAATCAATGTAAGTATAGCAGAAAAATTAAAATTGGGCTGCGTAGACAAAAGTTCTACCAAAATCTTAAGAAGAAGAAGAAATTAGGGAAGAAAATTAACATACCTTGGATCGATTGTACCCAAAGGTATGTGCAATCTTCAATTACTGCTAGAATCAATGTTAGTATAGCAGAAAAATTAAAATTGGGCTGCGTAGACGAAAGTTCTACCAAAATCTTAAAACAGAAATTTTAATTCATGATTGAGGTAAGATTTCAAAGGGGATTTTATAGTTTTGATGCATGCAAGATGAATTGGAGATGGAACAGCAAATTAGCATGTCAAACCTTGGTATCCCATCTCCAATGAAGTAATTAATTTTAGTAGTAGTTGAGTTTTCTTACAATGATAGGGTTAGAAAGGAAAATTTTACATGAGAAGAAGAAGGGGCTTTTATCAAATGGGGGTAATTAGGGCTTCATGTACCATGCATGGCCTGAGAACAAGTAGAGGAGAAGAAGAGGAAAACAAGAAAAGAGTGATGGCTATTCAGATTGGTCATGATGCTGATGAGGGCCAGGAAGCAGATGGTGATGCTAGGAAGGAACCAGATCGAGGACCTGAGATCCAAGAGGTTGTGAGGGTGGATGATCGTCCTCCCCCAAGGCGTTCTTACACTAGGGCTGTTGCAAATGTATCATGGCCTGCCATTGACTCTCTTCCAGAGCTGATTCAGGCAGGCAATATCTGAAGAATCATTATACCTCAGCAGGATTATAAATCCAAGAGACAGGTATTTCATTTTGCTTTAATCGGAAGAGTCAATTTCAGGATGATTTCTTTAGATGATTTGAGAAAAGAGGCTGCAGACCACTAGAACCTAAGTCAGGGTGTTATCATGCACCCTCTGGGGAAGGGCTACATCATTTTCGAGTTCCACCATGAAGGTGATAAGGCTATAGTTTGGAGGAGAAGTCTGCTCAAACTCGGCAGTCAGATGATCAGGTTTTAGCACTGGAAACCAGATTTCAATATCCACGAGAAACATGTTTGGACCAAGCTCATATGGGTGCTTTTTCCAGACCTTCCCTTGGAATATTGGCATGAAAACATTCTCCTTTCTATTTCCAAGGTTGTAGGGCGTCCAGTTGCCTTGGATTGTCACACAAAACTTGGTTTGATGGGGTATTTTGCTCGAGTGCTTGTTGAGATGGACATTTCTGATCTGGAATCTCGTGTTGAGGAGGTCTAGGTTGAGCGCCTGGAACCCGGCACCACCAAGGTGTTTGGATTCAGGTAGAAGGTTGTGTATGAAGATGGGATCAGTCGCTGTGGGTTCTTCAAACACTGGGGTCACCTAGTTAATGATTGTCGGCAAAAAAAGCTGGTAGATGAGAAGGAGGCTGAGCTTCATAGGGCGGCCTCAGTTCTCGGTGCTGTCTATGTTGAAGATGGAGTCGATTCGGCTCAAGTCAACTCGCAAGTGGAGAGAATTCCTCCTTTGGAAGGTAATGCCCTCAATTCTGAATCTTACCTTTCGAAGGAAATCTCTGAAGGCGCTGATGGGGGAGGCAATATTCACGTTGAGCTGGACTCCTTAGAAGTCAATCTTCCCAGGAATGGAATATCTTCTGAGAATATTCTCTTGTCTTTAAATAATATTGACCTCCCAAATGTGGAAGTGGATGACATGGACGAATCTGGGACTAAAGATTCTGGGTTTGAATCTGGGTCGGGATCAGGGTCCGGGTCAGAGACGGATCATGACATTGCCGCTCCATCTAAGCAAGGCTTGGAGGTCGCCTCTTCCTTGCAAGGGATGACTGAGCAGGTGAGCCTCTCCCAAGCTCCTCTTGGTGCACCCAAATCTCCACGTCCTAGGAGAGATTTCTCCTTGTGTGGCAGGGAAGTTCTCATTTCAAGAGGAGGTCAGCCTCAGTTCTCTTCTCGGGCTCTAGCTTTGGCAAGCATAGTTGAACATCTCCTTGAGACTAAAATTAGGGGGGGGGGGGCAGGGTTGCCTTGAACTTTCTAGTAGTGGAAGCTATTGACAAGGCTATCTTTGCCCGTGAGAAAGGTGGTGTTGGAACCTCTAGAGGAGGCAAACAGAGCAAAAAGCGTCAAGTCTCAAAAGGTGGTCAGACTTCAAGGTCTGACAAATCTCATTAATCCTTTGTAATTTTATAATGCATGTTCTATTTTGGAACATTCGTGATGTGAAGAAGATTGCAGGTGTTAGTGCCCTGAGGTCTCTGTCAAGGGATCACTCGCCTGATATTGTGTATGATGTAGATCCAATGGTGCAACCATCTAAGTTCCCCTATCTTATAATAAATAAGTT
>NW_024869576.1:0-11674 GCF_013358625.1 Macadamia integrifolia | reverse complement strand
TGTTAGGATTTTTATGTGGGCTTAACTGATACCGATTGATCCATTGGGCCCAAGCAATTATAGACCCACTCTGATTAGGAAACTCCTAGCTCTTTCCATTGTGAGAGTGGAATAGGGTTTTAGGGATTCTATTATAAATAGACGGTCCCTGCAGCCATTACTTTACTTAATGCCTTATTGGTTTTGGGAGCACGGCTTTCTCACAAGAGCAAGTGCACAGAAAGAAAGGAAACCCTAGAGTAAGAGGCTGCAGAAGATCTCAGTAGAAGGATTCCACTTTCGTAGTTCATTGTCATCTTCATGGGAGTAATGTTTAATCACATGGGACAGAGGTTCATGATCTATGTTCATGGGACATAGGTACTTCTTTATTCCCATTTATGGTTCATGTCATGGTTGTCCCATTGATTATTATAGATATGGTAAATCTATATGGTTATGTATTTTAAGATGGGATACTTTATTGTTCTTGGTTTAGGGACTACACCTATGATTAATCTTTTATGATTGGTTGATGATTCTTGTATTCTAAACACTATAGGGTTATTCATATGTTTAATATGGTAAAGAATCCCCAATAATCGGTATCAGAGCCAACCCTTACGGTGTTAGAATCAAGAAAAATTGATTTTGTATAGGGTTTGTGTCCCAAATCATGAAAATCATAATTTTACCATTACTTAAAGATCCCATATGGGAAAAATTTCTTCACGAAAGTTGTAGAGCATGAAAAGATGATCGCGGCAATATTCCGTAAGTCACCGAAAACCTCCGGACACGCTGGCATGCGTCGTCAAAACCAGCTGCCGGAGGAGAGAGAAAAAAAAATTTTCAAAAAAAAAACGGCGGCGAGTCATCGCCGGGTCACCTCGGAAATCCTACCGAGTTAACCCGGGATGTAGTGGGTCAACTCATGACCAACTCTGTTTGACTCGGTCAAAGGTTGACTGGATCGTTGACCAATTGACCCGAATTTTGACTCGGAATCAATATGCCTGAACCGGATTAGACCGATTGGCCGAACCGGTTGGTTTGGGAAACTAGATTGATTTTGATCTATTTTTAGTTCTGCAACTTCAAATGGCTCGTACGGGCAAACGGTAAAGAATTTTTCACCCTGATTTTTTGCGTTGAGTCCAGTTTTTCGTACTCTTCGTTTTGATATATTATGAGCCTAGTTTTGATCAACTTTTATGATTTATTTTGTATAAGTTACAAGTATGGGTGGTTAATGATTCTTTATGATTTTCCTATTAATTGGAAGAAATAAAAGAAAATCAACTCATACATTACTTGCATATCAGAATATGAACTTGGTTATTCTTGGTAATGTAGTTCATGCTTTTGTTTATGAATATTTTTATTCATGCTTAAACAATCCCACTTTTAGCTACCGGAATGAATTTATAGACTATTACAATAAGATTGGGTGGAATCCACCAAAGTGGTAAAGTTCAACCTTATTGTAATAGAATACAAATCAAAGTCTTCTTTGTTTGAAAAGACAGAGAATAATGATTGGTAGCAAAGTTGCTAATGTTCACCCAAATGTGACATTATCAAAGAAAGGTTAAAGTTAAAGCAAGTGAAAAACAGAATAGGGATTTCTCAACCTAGAAGATGCTGTCCATCCAAAGATGGCGGTACTTTTCGAAAGTTAGAAGAAGTCTTGCAGTAATTGCAGAAACTTGAGTGGACCAGTATATTTCAGACCCAAAGGTCAGGAATGTAGTTCCGATTGACACTCTTGAAGTAATTGATAATTGAGCATTATAATGTTTATTTTGTTAACAGTTACATGCTTGTTCTTTTACATGTAAATTGATATTTAGTTCATGTTTAAATGACCCACAAATTTAAGCTGCCAGGTGTAGTTGTAAGCTATTGCAGTGGAATTGATAGAACCCACCAAAGTGGTAAAATCTAAGATTACTGCAATAGGTTTACAACTCAAAGGTTTTGTCTTATATTCAAAGACATAGAAAATTGTTAGCAGGAATTATGTAATGTTTGCCCAAAGGCCACATTATCAAAAATAAGCACAAATGCAAGTATACTCTAGGCAGACCTTAACTTAGAAGTTGTTATGCATTCAAAAGTGATAGTAATTTTTGAAGTTGAAGAGCTCCCACGGTCATTTTAGTTTTTGAGTGGACTAGTGCATTCCAGACCTAAAGGTTGAGATTGTAGTTCAGTTGACATTTTGATTATGTTTAATGATTAGTGATGTAATATTGGTTCTTATTAATGTTACATGCATTAATTAAATATCGAATGGATTATTCTTCCTTGAGTTGAACCATTAAGCTAATGCCTTGAAAAGTGGCTTGAGAATATAGAGGTCTACATATGTCTCAAAGACCTAGTTTTCTATACTAGGAGAACCAAATCAATAGTTTGGTATTATGCTTTTAAAACAAAGATTTTTACCCTAAAAGGTATTGGACAGTTGATCAATAGCAATAGGGTGGATGAGGGTTTCATCACTATGACCATGGGTTATAGGTTTATTTAATGTGTTATTTTTTGTATTCCGATTGGATCAATTCGGATTGGTTGGATTGGATTAGTGTCGATTTTGATCAATCCAATACCAAGTTCTCAAACACTGCCGTTGTTCTCCGAAAACCTATTTATGAACATTAATTGATAAATGTTTGGTTTCTTTTGTTTTTGGGCATATGTGAACAAGTTTATATGTATGTCACATTTAACGAATTGTGTTCTCCAATAAATGGATTAACTTATGACTGGTCGAACCAAGTGGGAGAATAAAAGTATGGATCTTAAGCTGTTTTATGTGGCTCGACCAGTGGGAGAATAAATTCGGTATACTAGGTTGCTAGTGGGAGGATGTTACTAATAGCAGGTTAGTATACTAGGTTGCTAGTGGGAGAATAAATTCAGTGTACTATATTGTTTTTCATGCAAAAGAATTATTTAGAGTTTTGCATTGATTTATTATTATCATGATATTGAAGAATTATTTATGGCTGAAATATATAGTAAATTCATATTCATGTCATTTTGTACTTGAATGTTTTGTTTAAAACACCCTATGATGGATAAATATATTAGAATTAAACTGGGTGTGAGCTTCCACACATTTTATGTTGCACAGTATATTTCTAGGAAGCTATGAAAGGATTGGATGGAATCCACCAAAGTGGTACATCCTATTATTTCATAGTTTTTCCAATCACAACAAAATTGATGACATTTGCCCAAAGGTGATGTCACTCAAGTTAAAGAAAATACATGTATGGAAAGGACTATAAGTCTATAACTTAGAGGTTTCTAAACCCACATGTGATAAAAGTAATTGTATTTTCATAGTAAATTTGGATTTACAAGAGGACCAGTACATTCTTAGCCCAAAGGATAGGAATGTAGTTACGGTTGTGACTCTTGTGTGTTTTATCTGCTAGATGTACATTTATTGTGTAGTTTATCTGTTAGGTGTACATATTAAATTTTCTAACCCGATTATTTGGTGTGTATGATTCATACATGAGATTTTTTGGGTTACTTGATCTGGTTTTAGCTCTCAGGGAACCCAAACAGGTGTTGTTGCTGAACAAAACACAACTGAAGGGAAATAGGAACAATTTTATTGCCTTATTAAGTTTATAATGACTTTGGAGTAATTTTGAATTGTTTTTATCGTAAATTTTGTTCTCTGAATTATTTATGTACATTTATGCTTCATTTGTTTGTGTTGTCTCTGATTGTGTAAGAAACACATTAAAGCATACACTTCTGTACATATATTCATCTCTAATGTGAAAAACATGATAGGAATGAGTGAAACCCACCAAAGTGGTACATTCAGTTCAATTGTGTGTTTCCCAAGATAAAGGTGACATTTGCCCAAAGGTGATGTCATCCAAGTTTATCGACAAAGTACTCAAGAGCCATATTTTCTGACATTGGTATTATTGAGGTTTTTGATATGTTTGGTTAGTGGGAGTTTTATGATCTCATTTAACCAAATATATCATGGTGGTAAAAGTCAAAGTTTAAAGGCTGTGCTTGTTAAGATTTATTGGCAGTGCTTAGCCAAGGTAATTGATGATATTTTGTCAGAATTTGTGATGTATGGTGGTATTTAGCCTATGTCCAAAGAAGTGGTGGTTTACCACAGGCGGTTTGCCAAAATTTATGATTTATGGTGGTATTTAACCTAAATCCATGGAAGTGGCAGTTAACCATAGGCGGTATGCCAAAGTAAGATATTAATTCAAGAAAAGGGCAATTTGCCAAGTATTGATTGATATCAAAGTTTTCTACCTGTGAGGTTTTCAAGGTAGACTGATCTTTAGATCAAGAAATGACCTATAAGGAAATGTATATTTCATGTGATCACAGGTATGATATCAACTCCTTATATATATGTTTCCAGGCGATTTGAATTGATAATTTTCTATTGTCTGTAACATTAGATAGTTATATGCCGTATATTGAGGTGTATTTTCTACTATTGTTCAATAGTAGAGATTATTGATTGGATCAAAGTTTGTTTGAGTGGTGTTCAGTCTTGGGATTATTTGGTCAGAAGTCAATGGAAAGACATCAGTATCAGTGTAGCCCAAGTGGGAGATTGTTAGGATTTTTATGTGGGCTTAACTGATACCGATTGATTCATTGGGCCCAAGCAATTATAGACTCACTCTGATTAGGAAACTCCTAGCTCTTTCCATTGTGAGAGTGGAATAGGGTTTTAGGGATTCTATTATAAATAGAATACTGACGATCCCTGCAGCCATTACTTTACTTAATGCCTTATTGGTTTTGGGAGCACGGCTTTCTCACAAGAGCAAGTGTACAGAAAGAGAGAAAACCCTAGAGTAAGAGGATGCATAATATTTCAATAGAAGGACTCCACTTGCGTAGTTCATTATTGTCATTTTCATGGGAGTAATGTTTAACCACATGGGACAGAGGTTCATGATCTATGTTCATGGGACACAGGTACTTCTTTATTCCCATTTATGGTTCATGTCATGGTTGTCCCATTGATTATTATAGATATAGTAAATCTATATGGTTATGTATTTTAAGATGGGATACTTTATTGTTCTGGGTTTAGGGACTACACCCATGATCAATCTTTTATGATTTGTAGATGATTCTTGTATTCTAAACACTATAAGGTTATTCATATGTTTAATATGGTAAAAGAATCCCCAACAGCCGCTTCAATTATTGTCTTGGGGGTTCTATTTTGGTGTATCAGGGGGAGAAAGGAACAAGATGATGTGATCTTACATGTCCCCATGGGACCTAAGGAGTTCTCGTATGATGAATTGGCTCGAGCAACTAGGAACTTCGATGAGGAACAAAAGCTCGAAGAGGGAGGATTTGGAGGTGTTTACAGAGGTTTCTTGAATGATGTCAACAAGGATATTGCTGTGAAGAGGATCTCTAAGGGGTCTAAGCAAGGGATAAAGGAATATGCATCGGAGGTGAAAGTCATTAGTCGTTTGCGGCATAGGAAGCTCGTCCAACTTCTTGGTTGGTGCCACCAAAGGAAAGAGCTACTTCTTGTGTATGAGTTCATGCCCAATGGAAGCCTTGATTTCCATCTATTTCGAAACAAAGGTTCCTTGACATGGGATTTGAGGTACAAGATAGCTCTTGACTTGGCCTCTGCATTACAGTATTTGCATGAAGGGTGGTGGGAGCAATGCATCGTCCACAGGGATATTAAATCTAGCAATGTGATTCTAGATTCCAATTTCAATGCTAAACTTGGGGATTTCGGTTTGGCTAGGCTTGTGGGACATGACGAAGAGTCACGAGGAACCACCATTAATGTAGCTGGTACCACAGATGGATATAATTTGGTGTCAAAAACAACCAATGTAGCTGGTACAATGGGATACATGGCACCCGAATATGAGATTACTGGGATGGCTACCAAAGAATCTGATATCTATAGCTTTGGGGTTGTTCTCTTAAAAATTTCTTGTGGGAGAAGGTCCGTTGAGATAATTAAGATCAACCCAAGTGAAAGAAGTTTGGTAAACTGGGTTTGGGAGCTCTATGGAACACAAAAACATCTTGAAGCCGCTGACCCAAGTCAAGGTATGGATTTTGACAAGCGACAAGTAGAGTGCTTGATGGTTGTTGGGCTATGGTGTGCTCACCCAGACTGCAAACGCCGACCGTCCATCGAAAAAGCTATTCATGTTCTCCAATTTGATGCTCCACTGCCCATTCTCCCAAGTAAGATGCCTGTGTTCACATATCAATCCTCACCCAATGTTCGTCCAACAGCTGCACCACTGATTCCGCCAAGTTAAACAGGTCATTATCTGCTACATCTTCTCCCTCGATATCTCTCTTGTGGAATCCACTCTAAGCAGAAATGTAATTTCTCGAGTCCAAGATTGCAGTTATCCACCCCCCCCCCTTCCCTTTTTCATGCACCCCCTTCTCGTTTAATGTATTGTTGGATTGCAAATCTGTTTTATTTCTCTTTTGTAACATAATTTGTTTTCACATTTTTTTTTTTGGGGGAGAAAGAACACTGTCCATGTAGCCTTCCCATGCCCACCCCTGAAAACAGGGGCTGTGTGTGGGAGTAGGGAACACTAGACGGACAGTGTATCTCCTCCTTTTTATTTTTTGGCTTCTCCACACCGGCCTTTTGAGCCATTCATCACACAATACACCTCACCACCTATACCATTGTCCATCCTCAAGAAAATGAACTGTTCTAAAAATAAAGTAGCAGATGCCCTACCTCCTTCATTAGTGTACTGTTGTAGAATCAAACCATCTAGCAAATATCAATAATGGATAAGAAACAGTGGGCAGAGGTGGTAAATCGATATACAGTAAGAATTGCATCCCAGATTAAGAGGAGGTAAACTCTCTATGTCTAATAATAAGGCCAGCCACAAGTTTAGTACTTATCTTCCCTGTTTGAGACCTTGGACAAAACCAGTGATAATCACTAAAGCCCCTTGAAATAGAAACTCTCTGAATAGCAGATGCAATAGTCAACAGGAAAAGAATAGTGATTAGACTAGAATTCCAACTATCACTCAGCACTAAAAGAGTAAGAAATTACTCTTTCTTTCTCAAGTAGCCCGTGTAGGATTAATAATAGTTTTCAAAATTGTTTAAAGCTTTGGATGCCTTTGCTTTTTAAGTAGTTGATAGAAAAGGAAACAAGAATAGACTGGTCTTTATAATAGGATCTTTTCTTATACTTTGTCAGATTTTTGCTTGGATAAAGGACCTTTTATATTAATCCTTCGGACCAAAAGGAAAGCTAATTATTAATTCATTTGCATAATAACAGTGAATGGAACCCACACGATTTCTACTTCTCCTCTAGAAATGTTCCGAAAATTGTTTCTTGAATTCCTATCTTTAAAACCAGCATGGTACTATTCAGCCAAGAACGGAGGGCTATAGTGTTGTAAATTCCTACTGTTGTAGATGATAGGGAATAAAGCTAGATTACCCAAGTCTGGATCTCCTCCCCTGCAGGTAACCATCTCATCCCTACACGCCATCCTCCCATCCCATGGACAGTGTGAGATGGGATGGGGTGGTTACCTGTGGGGAGGAGCCTTTCTTGGATACATTGGTAAATCAAAGTTAATCATATGACTACAATAGATCATCAATAGTTCAAATCTTGTTCAAAATTGACTTGTTGAGTATACAATTTAGTTCAACACTATAGGACTTTAAATTTGTACTAGTTAATTAGAGGCAAGTTTTTCTTTTTTTGGTTATAAACTGAGTGAAAAAAAAATTGTTAATCACTGCAAAAATAGATTTGAACTGTTCATAAAAAAACATAAATACAATTTTATAATATAAAAAGCCCAATAAACCTGACTCTAGAGCTTGACTCTCTCTACCATCACCACCGACACCATAAAATAGAAGACATACTTCTGTTAATACAAAAGTATAGAAAAACCCTAGTCCACAAAACCTCAAGAACGACCACCTTGGAATTTCTCTTAAGGGGTGCTCTAAATTGCAAAAGTATAGAAAAGCCCTAGTTCACAAAACCTCAACAACCACCACCTTGGAATTTCTGTTAGGGGGTGCTCTATAAGATATCAAAAAAGAGATTCTACTTTAGAGTGTACTACAAACTATAATATTAACTATTTCTATAAAGGGAAAATCTTATTGTAGTCAAAGTGATGAACTAAGAAATTGAAACCTTATGTTTTTTGCCCTTAATACACTTGTTCTTCCAACAATGGTAAATCATGCTATTTCATATAAACACTGCATTAAATGATTTTCAACTTTTTAACAATTATTTTCTCAAAAATTAAAAAAATAAATTGATATTTTTTAAAATAAGGCAAGTGGCAATTGAAAAAAATATGATAACTTCTCGTGACAAGAAATTGCACCCTTAACCACCAATAGAAATTGAAAAAATATTACAACTTCTCAGTTCCATTGGTTCTTAGCCCATTCAGCAAGCTTCAGCTTCAAGCCATCAACCAAAATCATGGCTTTTGTCATCTCATCATCACATCATCACATCATCAGGGAATTGCAATCTCCTATTTCCAAAGCTTTATTTCGTTCTCTTTCAGAGCTCATTCTATTATTCCTTGCTTTTATTAGAAGTCCCTACTGTAAAATCATTGAGCTTCAACTTTTTCAGTTTCATTGGATCAGTATTTCATGGCATGTCATCATGGCCCCAGGAGATGCAAACACCCTATGCGAACCAATAATTCCATCATTGTGGTGGAATTCGATACCTATCGGAATTCATGGGACCCAAATAACAATCACATGGCTATCGACATCTCTTGCATCAAATCTCTAAAAACTATTGTAAGATCAAATACCAAGAAACACGAATAATAAAGAGACAATAGATCTGTACGACACAGAGATTTAACGAGGTTCACACATCAGGATGGTGGTTTACGTCCTCGGGCGAAGAAGAAGATGATTCACTATGCAGAAGAGAAATTACACCCTAGCAGCGGCAAGAAAAAACTCGCCCTGAAATCCTAGCTCGAAAAACCCCAAAATACAATGACTTTCTCAATAAGCAATAGTACATTATATATACTTCAAATTGTGAGTCGACCCATCGGGTCGCGATAGATCCGATCGACGCCCCGCACCCCCATAAGAGATCAGTGATGGGCTCTAGATTTAGGCCTATCGGCCCAACCCCTCTGCTTCCATCACAGATCTTAAAAAATTTTCCATTCGAATCACCATCAAAACATGTCAGATCGAGTCAATCTTCAAAACAATCAAGAATATGAGACAAACTTAACAATATCTCATGTGATTATTATACTTGGTATTCAATGAGAGCTAATGGTAACCCATGGTGGGAACCTGGTGTTTCGAGATCCTGGTCAGTCATAATTGGGCATGGTCGGGCATGTTATGTCATGTATCCAGCAGGAGGATTTATAAATCTTCAGGTCCCTTGGCACTTACTAGCCCCCCATTAAAGCTTCAGCTTCAAACCTTTCTTCAAAATCATGGCTCTTATCATCTCATCAGGAGGGAATTGCAATCTCCTCTTTCAGGGCTCATCCTATTTCTTCTTGCTTTTAGTCGTCGTCCCTCCTGCAACATCAGTGAGCTCCAACTTTCCCAGTTTCAATTTATCAGTATTTAATAGCATCATCATGCCACAGCAGACTGCAGTTGCAGTGGAAATGGAGATGGGTTTACTTTCTTCCTTGCTCCCACTGGTTCCGTAATCCACAGTTATTATGGAGGTGCTGGTCTTGGTCTTTTCAACAACACACCAGATGACACTGCTCCACCAAATAATTCCATCGTTGCAGTAGAGTTCGATACTCACGAGAATTTATGGGACCCAGATTCCAATCACATAGGTATCGACATCTCTTCCGTCAGATCTGTAAAAACTTCCTCATGTGAGTGGCCTATTTGGGATTTGATGAGAGATGATGCTAAACCTTGGAAGGCTTGGGTTATTTATGATTCAATTTCCCTAAATTTGAGTGTTGTGTTGACTGCTTGTTATAATAAATCTCTGCCCTGTGAGAACTGTAGCCTTAACTATAATGTTGATCTGAGGCGTTATCTTCCAGAACAGGTCACTATTGGGTTTTCTTCATCCACAAGAGATTCCGCCGAGCTACATCAGCTCAACTCCTGGGACTTCAGTTCCAGTTTGGAGATTGTTAAGGGAAGAATAAATATAGGGGTGGTGGTAGGATTGGCTGTGGGCGGTGCTGCCGCCGTGATTGTTGTCTTGATGGGTTTGCTTTTGTTTATCAGGCGGAGAAAGAAACAAGATGACGTGATCTTAAATGTGCCCATGGGACCTAGGGAGTTCACTTGTGCTGAATTGGCTCGAGCAACTAATCACTTTGACGAGGAACAAAAGCTTGGAGAGGGAGGATTTGGAGGTGTTTACAGAGGCTTCTTAAGTGATGTCAACAAGGATATTGCTGTGAAGAGGATCTCTAAGGGGTCTAAACAAGGTATAAAGGAATATGCATCGGAGGTGAAGATCATTAGTCGATTGCGTCATAGGAACCTCGTCCAACTTATTGGTTGGTGCCACCAACGGAAAGAGCTACTTCTTGTGTATGAGTTCATGCCCAATGGAAGCCTTGATTTCCATCTATTTCAAAACAGAGGTTCCTTGACATGGGATTTGAGGTACAAGATAGCTCTTGACTTGGCCTCTGCATTACAGTATTTGCACGAAGGGTGGGAACAATGCATCATCCACAGGGATATTAAATCTAGCAATGTAATTCTAGATTCCAATTTCAATGCCATACTTGGGGATTTTGGTTTGGCTACCTTGTAGAACATGAGGAAGAGTCACGAGGAACCACCATTAATGTAGCTGGTACCACAGAAGGATATAATATGGTGTCACAAACAACCAATGTAGCTGGTACCATGGGATACATGCCGCCCGAATATGAGATTACTGGGAAGGCTACCAAAGAATCTGATATCTATAGATTTGGGGTTGTTCTCTTAGAAATTGCTTGTGGGAGAAAGTCTGTTGAGATAATTAAGACTAACCCAAGCGAAAGAAGTTCGGTAAACTGGGTTTGGGAGCTTTATGGAACACAAAAGCATCTTGAAGCGGCCGATCCAAGTCAAGGTATGGATTTTGACGACCAACTAGTAGAGTGCTTGATGATTGTTGGGCTATGGTGTGCGCATCCAGACTGCAAACTCCGACCTTCCATTGAAAAAGCTATTCGTGTTCTTCAATTTGATTCTTCGCTTCCAATTCTCCCAAGTAAGATGCCTGTGTTCACATATCAATCCCCAGCCAATGTTCGTCCAACAGCTGCACCACTGATTCCTCCAAGTTAAACAGGTCATCATCTGCTCTATCTTCTCCCTCGATATCTCGATATCCCCCTTGTGGAATCCACTCTAAGCCGAAGTGTAATTTCTGAAGTCCAAGATTGCAATTCCCCCCCCCCCCCCCTCTTTCAACTCCCCTTCTGTTTAAATGTACTTCTAGATTGCTATTCTGTTTTATATCTCTTTTGTAACATAAATTTGTTTTCACATAGTTCTTTTTTGTTTTTGTTTTTGTTTTTGTTTTTGTTTTTTGTTTTTTGTTTTTTGTTTTTTGTTTTTTGTTTTTTTTTTTTTGTTTTTTTTTTTTTTTTTTTTTTTTTTTTTTTTTTTTTTTTTTTTT
>NW_024869575.1:0-11727 GCF_013358625.1 Macadamia integrifolia | reverse complement strand
TTGAATTGACATCCCAACTTCTAAATCCTTAGTTTAATCCAAGTAAGCTTTAATACTAATTAAAACCCTCAACCAAACAAGTGATATTCTTACTTAGATTAATGTTTATGCTTTGTTTAACGTATTGTTTGGGTTGGAAAAATCTTTTGTGAAAGGTTTTTGGTACTGTTATCTCCCTAGTGTATCATATCCAATCCAAATCTTATCATTGACTTACGATGTTTCTTTTTCTTGGCTGACCCTGTTGAGTAACCCAAAGAAGGGGGCAATGGTCATATGACTGTCCATGGTTAAAAGAGTAATCATCAATGTAAAGATGCTTTGATACCATGTTGAAGTATTCAATTTAAAATCTTAATATATTGATGAAAAGATTTGATTGTTAATTATTCAAAGTCTAGAGTTAGCCGATGTAAGATTATTTCTAATAGAGATGTGAGGACTACTAAAAACATGAGTGGAAAGATGGGAGGTGGAGTTATCTCAACATACGTGACAATTGGTAGTTGGCAGGGTATAGCTTTAAAGGTATACAGTTTACATATCTTCTAATACATTGGTGATTCGAAATTTCATCCTTCTGTCAACCATAGTAGTAATTTAACGAGTTATTAAAATAGAGATAGAGACATGATGATCTTATGAAATCTTAGGAGGTTTGAGACCCATAAGGATTATGGCTTGAGAATATATTAATTTATCAGGTGAGAGAATGCAACACAATAGCATAGGTATACAATAGTACCCACAGTCAATGAGAGGGTGTGTTTGAGCATCTTTAGTGGGGGTAGTGCACTATTTTTGTATACACTGTTTGGCATGGGTACACGCTATTGGGTAACTGGTAACATTCTTTCTTCCTACTTTACCCCAAGAATAAATCTCGTGGGATTCTGTCATTAATTAAGTGTGAAAAGTGAAGTTTAAGAAAATATTTACCTTAACTAATTAAAAATTTTTTGGGGGTAAGAATCTTAATTAATTAAGGATTTCCCTTAATTAAATCTTCAATGACTACGTGAAGGGATTCTATTTTATTTTTTGCACATAGAAAATATTTTGGATTGCGTTGAAGTCTCTGTGGCCTGTAGTGACAAATTGAAGTTTGTTTGGTACTGAATTTCTTTTGCCATAGAACAAATTTTTTCTAGTTTCTCCGGAGTAGATGCATAGTTATCAATTCGGCCGAATAATTCGTGAATTATTCGGCCGAACCGAAATTTTTTGAATTTTATCAAAAATTCGGACCGAACCCGAATTAAAAATAAAATTCTTTAAAATTCGTGACTTTTTCCAAAATGAATATAAATCGCGAATAATTCGGACAGAATCCGAATTAAACCGAATTATTCGGTCCATTTAAACATTATTTAAAAAAAAAAACCAAAAATAAAAAATAAAAAAATAAAAAAACAATTTTTTTTTTTTTAAAAACCCCAATAAGATTTTTTGACCGCTTTTTTGACCAAATCCTTAAATTAATCGTCCGAATTATTCCGAATAATTCTCCGTCCGAATAATTCCCGAATCCGAATTTGCTAACTATGGTGTGGACACAATGACGGTTATAGTGCGGACAAGGTTATGAAAATTACAGTGGCCTTTAACTATTTTGGCCCAGGCTATAATCAAAGGATGCCAAGGTGAGGGATGGTTATACGTTGCTATACCTACACATACAACATCTAATTCATGTAATAATATTGATCCTTTGATTTGCATTGCAAGGTCAGGTATGGATATGCCTATGTAGTGAACAATAGATACGATCAATGACAAATATATGCTATCGGTGGAAGTTCTAATCCGACGATCTTCAGCCAAGGAAACTATTATTTTGCCTCCAACAATCCTGGTACCAAACAAGTAAATATAAAAGGAGTGTCTGAATGACATCCTTATAGGTGTATTTAAAACTGGACACCTTTCTTTTAATTGGTCTTTATTTTATTCTCAAAAGATAAGGGTATAAAAGGGTTTTCCCGAGTATGCATGTGAAAATGCGTTCTTAAGTTCATTGAAAATGGTTTTTGTATTATATCAAAAGGATAAAAAAAAATAAGATTACAAATTATTTAACACCCTCCTCATGTTAAACTATTATATTTAATTTTCAGATCTATTGATGAGGTGAGCTTGTTGAATTGCATTACAGGTGACTAAGAGAATCTGTGGATATGGGTGGGAGAGTTGGAAATGGAGGTCATCAGGTGACTTATTTTTGAACGGAGCTTATTTTGTTCAGTCTGGATATGGGTCATGTTCCCCAAAATACGGCGGCTACCAGTGGTTCACGGCTGCTTCGGCGTTCATGGTGCCTGCATTAACAGCCAGTGCAGGTCCCCTTCACTGTTCTGGAGGACGACAATGCTGATCAACCAAAAGACTTATACTTTTGGGAAACTTCTTCTCCCTTTCCTTCCAAGTTTTGTGTGATCTTTTTCTTTTTCTTTTGTTTTCTTCACCCTTCTTTTGGACTTTGAGAACTCACCCATGTAAAATGAACGGAAAAGCAACATTTCATGCAGAGATTTTCCATTTTCATGGAAAAAATTTCTCTTTTTTCTTTTCTTTTTATCCTCTTCACCTGTCTTGTAACGTTTACGAGCTCCCCAACTGTTTCATGGAGGAGATTCTCCATTTTTAAAGAGAATATTTGCACCAATTAATGCCCCATTTGTATCATGCTTTCATTAGGAAATATCTTTAGGAAACAAATTAATATGCCTTGCCAGCTGTAGTCAGAAGGCCTACGGTGAATATGGTGACCCTTTCACTTAGAAAGTAACAGGTTAGGTTGGTTCTTTTTGAGTGTGGATCATGTTCTCGTATGAGAACTATTCTTGTACGGGTTGATTTGTGCAGATGGAATCCATCCATTACTGAGAATGGTTTTTCAACAAGGACTCGATCGGGTCTCATTCTTTTCTTCCTCAGCTGGACTTTGGTGAGATGTCAAGTGCTGAACAGAGTTTCTTGGCATTATTATGTAGTTTAGTTCAAAGACCATATTACTTGCCTAAACTTCAATGTGTGGAGACTTTTTGACGATCCAATACCTATGTGAGGAGCTGCTGCCGAAGTGATGAGCACATATTATTCCAAGCCGTTTTCCAATTGCAAAGTCCAAAAAAAAAAAAAAAAAAAAAAAAAAAGAGAGAGTAGAAGAGAGAGAGAGAGAGAGAGGTGATAGCAGTTGTAATGAGATTGGTTTCTATTTAGGAAATTTAGGGTTCCACGGTGATTGACTCCTATTTAGTTCTAAAGTCTATCTTTTATAGACTTCTTTTGTTACTGTTGGAGAGTATCGGCAACCTAGTCAATCAGGAATTGCGTTCCCCTATTTTCTCCCCACATCCCTTCTTGTACAGGATATAACTGAAAGTAATGTTAGGATGAGGCCAACGACACCACTAACAATTTTTACCTAGTCTCTCCCGATGCAGTCTTTTCTCCTCTAGAAACATCTTTTTCCTTCTCTTGTTACTTGTGCTAAAATGCTTCAAAAGATATTAATCACCTATTTTTCAACTGTCCATTTCCCTCTCTTATTTGGAAAAATCAACAATATATCATATTTGGAAAGAGAAACTTGTGAAGATCGACCAGAAATTACATAACAGGTTATCAAATATGGGATACTAATTCCTTTAAAATTTGGGGCAAGCTCAATCTCCCTACAGGTCCTAGCTTGAACACTCCCAGGAATAGGCATGTTGCTTACTCATAGAATTTTCCCATCCAATTTTCTATGGACATGAATATCCTTGAGCTTAATTGGTTCTCATGAAAACCCCTAGTATTCGTTGGGGGTCATTGAATATAATTATAGAGAAAAAGATTGCCATGATACCAGTGTGCATATTCCCGCATGGATCCTCTCTCATCCCATGTACCCGTGGACCCCACACCTTCGCTTCTCATTAAACTCCTCCCCTACTTGACGATTTATGAGCAGTTTCCCTCTTTGGTAAAAAATTGCAGCTTAACATGGTAGTGATCCCCCTCCCATAATATATTATATTATCAACTCAAAAAATAAAAAAGTGTCCTAAAAGTACCAAGACTCAGTTTCAAAATGCTGCCTGCAACTGGTGGAGCATCATCCTCGTGCAAATCGTTCTGAATACAATATCATATGAGATTCAATTATTCTATAATTAATATACAGAATTAAGAACGGCTCCACCGGCGACTTGTCAAGTAATCTCACTTTTAATAATGTGAGAGAGGGTTCCAAAAAGGTAGTGTGACCATCTATGTCAGTGCATGGGTCAATGAGAGCACTAATAAAAATATCAATAGAAACAAGATTTGAAGAATGAGACGATCATTTTGCCTTCACTATTTCTAGGTGTAAAGATCACGTTGCCTTTTAAGCTCCTATTTACCTAGTATCAAACAAAAGAGAGGAATTCTTTTTCTCATGCTATTTTTATAGTATTATTATGTAGGCTTCATTTGATACAAAGTGGAGACATCAATTAAAAAGCATATATGAATATCAATTCAGATTCCTACTCCACTCCATGTCAACAGAGCCTACTCGTGCAACCACGTTGGTTCTCAAGAAAAATAAAAAATTTAACAGTATAAGCTTAGGAATCTTAAAGGTGATGGCCTCCCACTTCTTCTATGGTCTTATATTAGAGTCCTACTGTATCCATGGACTATTCCTAGCTAGCTAATTGGAACCCAAACCATGGCTTCTGTAACCCATTCTGTCCTCTTCTCATGTCTACTTGCAGCATCTCTGGTCTCATCCTCACAGGCACACTCGGGAGGCTACGGCTATGGTGGTTACGGTTATGGATCTAGATCATCAGGGAAGAAAGTCATGAACAAAATCGACGCTTGTTGGCGCTCCAATGCTAAATGGGGATCCAATCGCCGCGCCTTGGCTGACTGTGCCATAGGGTTTGGTGAGGAGGCAATTGGAGGAAAATATGGAAAAATTTACGTAGTTACTTGTTCGGCAGATGATCCAATCAATCCAAAGCCAGGGACACTTCGTTTTGGTGCAATCCAAACACAGCCTTTGTGGATAATATTTGCTAGGGATATGGTTATTAAGCTACAGAATGAGCTTATAATGAATAGTTTCAAGACCATAGATGGGAGAGGAGCTAAGGTTGAAATAGCTTATGGACCTTGCATTACAGTGCAAGGTGTGAGCCATGTTATAATACATGGAATCAGTTTTCATGATTGTACACCTGGGAAGTCTGGTTTGGTCCGTAGCTCTCCGACTCATGTCGGCCAGCGAATTGGGTCTCCCGGCGATGCCATTCAAGTTTTTGCATCCTCCAACGTATGGATTGATCACTGCTATTTCGCACGATGTGCCGATGGCCTCACTGATGTAACCCATGGGTCTACGGCTATCACCATCTCCAACAACTACTTCACCCAACACGATGAAGAAAGCCCTAACTTTTTTTTTTTTTTTTTTTAACAATGGATATCGAGGTTGACTTGTTGCGGGTCTATACTGACCCCACAACCGCATGGATCGAATCATACCGGGGTTGAATGAAAATCATTTAACTTTCACTGATAGCAGTGAATAATATTAAACATCCTCATGTGAGTGACTCCAAAGAAATAATAGGAGTCAAACTCAAAACCACTTCCCTTGATAGCATGTTTCTAAATATGATTTTGTTTTAATTTAATTTACTTAGGTGATGCTGTTGGGGCACAGTGACTTTTACAGCGGACAAGATTATGAAAGTTACAGTGGCCTTCAATGTTTTTGGCCCAGGTTGTGTGGAGAGGCTGAGGGATGGTTTATCTGTTGTTAAACCTTCAATTAGTGTCTATTTCATGTAGTAAAGCTGATCCTGTGATTTGCATTGCAGGGTCAGGTTTGGGTATGCCCATGTAGTGAATAATAGATATGATAAATGGCTAATGTATGCTGTTGGTGGGAGTGCCAATCCAACAATCTTTAGCCAAGGAAACTACTATGTGGCCCCCAACAGTCGTCCTTTTAAACAGGTATGTATATAATATACCGAAATACATGGAGCCTAGCTTTTTAATTTTAAAGGGCAAAAGAACCCTTTCAGTTTACGGTAAGGGTGTTAATCGGTTCGATTTTTATGTATACAGTGAAGTTCGGTTTGATTCACATTTATCTGGCTGAAATTAAAATCGCACTATTTACTAAATTGTTGCACTCTCTGAACTTGGAACCGTTTAGTAAATGGTTTCGATTCCATGGTTTATTCCATACGATTTCTAAAAGGTTAGCAATCGATTTGCTAGTTTATTCGCATGCTTAACTAAAATTTTCTTTTGTTGATAAACTTTTCAATCTTGTATCAAATTAAATGAGGCATTGAACAAGCAAGGAATAAACTACATAACGATATAATATGAGGAAATTATTAAATAGACTGTTGGACAACCTCTATGGTCCTTAATTCTTCCTTAAATTAAACCCATTATGTTTTATTAAAATAATAAAATATTTAATTGTTATACAGGTTAATTGGATCGATTTTGACAGTTTAAATGGTTTGATTTTCACGGTATCAATTTGGTTTGAAACCAACTGAGTAAACGGTTAAAACTACACCGACTCATTTAATTAATCGGTCTTAAACTTGAAACAAGAACCGAATCATTTACTAAACGGTTTTGCGATTTCGGTGTAAACAAATTGATTCAATTTCGGTAAACGCTTTCAATTTTTAATTCACATTCTTAGTTTACGTGGTCACTATGTCAACATTCAGACAAAGGCATTTAGAAGGGGTAGTGCGGTCTTTTGGCACCCACCTATGTCTAGACGTACACGCAATCGGGCATGATTCTTGTGTCCAATTTTAAAATATACTGATTAGGTGAGCTTAATTGGTTGAATTGCATATCACAGGTGACTAAAAGACAGTGTGGAGGGGGGTGGGAGAATTGGAAATGGAGGTCTTCTGGGGATTTATTTTTTAATGGAGCTTATTTTGTTCAATCTGGATATGGTTCATGTTCACCACTATATGACGGCTACCAGTCGTTCACAGCTTCCCCGGCATTCATGGTGCCTGACCTGACAGCCGATGCTGGTGCTCTTGACTGCGTTCGAGGACGACTGTGCTGAACCAGAAGGCTCATAGTTTTGGGAAAACTTTTCCCTTTTCTTCACTTCTTTTATTGATGTAATTTATTATTATTTTAGTTTTTGATTAATTTTTAATTAATTTTTGGCTTAAATTTTAGGATTTTAATTATTTTTGGGTTTTTATTTGATTGATGTTATTTTTTTAAGCCCATTGCAAAGTAACTTTTGTATTTATTATTTTTTAATCTTACTCCTAGGAACTTAATTAGATGGATGCTTGAGATTGATTAGGGTTTTAGTTTTTACAAATATGTAATGAAAAGACATGTATAAGGTGTTTTTTAATTGAATTTGGAGTTTTTCCCTTCTGAAACTTTGATGAGTTTCAATCTTTTTGAAGACTTGAAGACGAATTTAGAGAACTTTGTTCGAAGTCTCGAAAGAATTCACATGATGACAAGTCTGGAAGAGCTTGAATATTGTGCCTGAAAAAGCTAGGTCATCTTCGCTTTCTATCGTTCTGGTAAGAGTAAGACAATTGATTCCACATTTTTAGTTTGAATTGTTTATTATCAAAAAATTGGTTGAAGAACAGTTATGGCACCTAAATATACGTAGAGATAATCACATAACTCCAATTAAAGTAATCTTATCTCAGATAGATGCATCGAGAATTTTGACAATAGCATGATCTCTTGAAAGTAAGGCATGGAAAATGATTCATGACTGAATATGATGCAGACGAACAATCCACAACACAAGAAGTTGAGTCGATGACAGACAATGCCAAAGATAATCCATTTCCCTCACATGTTAATTAGAGAAAATCTTTGATGTTCAACATTACCTAAATGAGGAGTCTTGGCATGCCCCACTATCACTCATTGGTCTTACAGACGCGCCGTTTGCCTTATGGGGGCTTGTTCTAAGGCTATGATCACTACCATGGAGCATCCTTTTTCCTTATCAAAAAAAAAAAAAAAAGATCTTGTATTGAAAGCGCATCAGGACTTTTTGCCACATCACAATGGGTCAGCAGCGGTTAAACCAATTTGTTTCACTTCAACGCAGCCGATGGCTCGACCCCGCCTCTACCTCTGTGTTGGGGATCGGACAATCAACTGTATTCAATTGCACAAGGTGGATCCCTTGCATAATCCCAAGCGGGATAGCCATCACCATATTGGTTGGGTCCATAGATCAAGGTCACGAAAATGATCACCAAGTAATCTAATTTTTCATATTCTTTTTGGTTTAAGAAATATTTATTATTAAATAAAATGTTAAATAAATATAAGAAGATCGATTTAATTGGATGGATCTAGGTGCATAACTCCTTCTCTGATGCATAACCTATAACACGGACTAATCGCTCAATCGAATCAAATCCAAATGAAGTCAATTTCATAACCCTAATTTAGGTTGATACTCTCTTTCTTCGAAAAACTTTAAAATTTATGAATCACTACACTCATACGCAAATAAATACATGTCAGAGAATTTCAATCATCAGCTTCTTATCACATGTG
This sequence comes from Macadamia integrifolia, assembly GCF_013358625.1. NCBI lineage: Eukaryota > Viridiplantae > Streptophyta > Magnoliopsida > Proteales > Proteaceae > Macadamia > Macadamia integrifolia. Next base: position 3,135 of record NW_024869575.1, on the reverse strand, counting down.
ATTAAATGGCAGCATAGAATGCCCTCTTCCTCAGTGACTCGATGCAAGTCTTCCCATTAAATTAACTTTCTTTTGATCCATCTCTATTTCTTCCAAAAGTCATGATTGACTTCAGGGCTAGCTACCACTTACAAGGCAAATTTACCCAAATGTGAGAGGAAAAAGGGTAATCAAAAAGAGAGGTATTTAATTGGTATATTCTCAAGTATTCCAACATAAGCAACTAGACGAAGGAAGGGAATGTGCTTCTAACAAAGGAGGTCTTTGATAAGGAGAAAGTAAATAATCAGGGCTCTCCAGACAATGAAGTTGGGACATGGAAAATAATAAGGTAATCAAATGACCCTGTGAACCTTCAAGCTATGAGATCTAACCAAATTTTAGGCCGAGGGAGAAGAGAATAAGCTACTAGAAAACTCTGACCAATAAACCCGATCTCCTCAACCTTTGGGGCTGGTCTTCTTTGGATCTGATGGAGAACACCCCAGGCTTCCAAGAGATTGGGGAAGGAAGGTCGGCGCGAATGCCAATCACCCCCTCTCAAAAGGGAAGAACTTTGCCGTTCTGTCAAGCCCTAGCAGGTACCTATTCCTATCTCCATAGGAATCAATCAGGACTATCCTCAGGGTACCATTGTCCAGCCAAAGAAGGATTGAGGTGATGTCATCAATCTAAAATTTTATGGCATGCGCAGCCTGATGCTCACGTTTCCAAATTGTATTCTAACACAACATAATCATCCTGAGGGCATATTGTAGTCCAGACAGAGTCTTTCATAAAAAAAAACAAGAATGGATTTAATCCACCCAAATGCTCTTCTGCTTTGTTTATCTTTGACGATCAACCTATTGTTTTGCCTTTAGGTTCCACTCGTTCTTACTCTTTTATTGTTCCGCTTATTTCTATGTTTGAGGAGCTTTCAAGGGAATAGACTTGACAAGTTACTAGCTAGGGTGTCTAGCTTGTGTCACTCTCTCTTCCTTCCCTTTGAAAATGATCAGCCACCATGATGCTGGGGTGCCAAGTTCTCCATTGATTGAACAGCTAGCTCCAGGAAAGCTAGTCGCTTGCCTATCCCTTTTCACTTTTTTAAATATTGATTATTACTCTCTCATAAGTTTTAATTAAGATATTATCTTTGCCTCACTGCCTAATTGCTATTCTAGTGACATTGATCTTAAGCCTACTATTTAGGTGCCGTTTGATAACACTTCCTATTCCTGGAGAGTGTTCTTTTACAGAAGTGTTCTTTTTCGATTCCATGCTGTGAAGACACTCTGGGGGAATAGAAACAGCGTTTGGTAAAACTATTTCAGAAATGGCTTTAGAACAGGAAAAGAACAGAAACAGCGTTTGACAAACACTTCTATTCCTGGAGAGTACAATAACGAAAATTCACTTTTGAACAATGAAATCAATAATTACAAACATGCTATTGTGGTCAAATTTAACTTAAATAAGGAAATAATTTGTTTATGAAATTATATTTTAAAATACTATTACTTAAAGGAAATAATAAAATATAAACATAAAGAGTTTCCACATTTATCTTAATAAGAAAACAAAAGTCTACTATTCAAGTTTCTAGGAATTACAAAATAAAAATCATAGCTGCAAATAGGTGTCTTGAAATTTTATTACATAAACAATCAAATCAGGGGGTAACCCTTATCTACTGCCATCTGATTTGTAATTTGTATCCTTAGCTCATTCATCTGTCTTCCTTGTACACGTTGACTGCCCTGATGAATTGTAGTAGAAGTACTCGCAATATCACCATCTTCTTGTGACCCGTGAGCGTTGACTACCCTGACTCTCTCTTCATTAGGATCATAGTAGTCATCTTCCCCATATTGTTGAAAAAGTGCATCTGCTATTTGTTCAGATTTAATATAGTTATGAAGTCCACAACAAGCTATCACAATATAACTTTGGTAACTAAGTGAGAATTGAGGCATGTTTTTTAAAATAGGGAATCTTGATTTTAAAATCCCAAAACAACGCTCAATATGATTCCTTAAAGAAGAATGTCTATAATTAAACAATTCCTTAGTACTTCTGGGTTGTCTTCTTCCTCCATTATAATCTGGTATATGATATCTCTCTCCTTTAAATGGTGTCAAGTATCCATTCCCACTCGCATATCCTGAGTCTACAACGTAATACTTCCCTACAATATGATAAAGCAAGACATTAAAAGCATACACAATAATCATTTGCATACATGATAATTTGGGAATTGATATACCTTGGGGAGGATGAGGAAATCGTAAAGTAGGATCCTCTAGGGCTCTATTGAATACACGACAATCATTTGCACTGCCTTCCCAACCCGCATATACAAAAGTGAATTTCATGTCAAACGAGCAGGCACACATCACATTTTGGGTTGTTATCCCCTTCCGTCCTCGATATGGGATCTGTTTTCCCTTAGGAACTATAGCAGTAACATGTGTACCATCTATGGCACCAATGCAATCCTAATTAAAATAAAACAAAAAACCAACCAAAAGCACTATTATGTGAAACAAAAAACGATCATAAGTTAAAAAATGATGTAAACTTATTAGAAAGAAAATTGCCAATTTACCTTAAAATATGGCCACCATTTGTTGTTTGCAATTATTTCCATAGGAATCTCATCAAACGATGGGGCTTTGATATACTCCTTAGAAAGCTTAAGCACCCCTTGCAAGACTTTGCCAAAGTAATAGCTGACAGTCTGTCCTGAATGTTGGAATCTCTCCTCAACTGCTCTATTAGTAGGACCTACATCTGTTATTCTGAACATGAACATTGCCAATTGCTCATCTACCCTAATTTTGCGACTGTCTTGTAACCAACCACGATGTCTCATTAGTAGGCATAAATTTAAAAACACATGTCGTTCCATGCCAAATTCTTCGTAACAATGGTTTGCATGCCCATGCAACACCTCATGTACCCATGCTGCCCCTGTGAATGCACTATCCCTGCGTGGTTCTCTATTGTATAAATCGCTGGAATAATGATATTGTACTATCAACAATGTTGCGAGAATCAATTCTTCTACATCGTCGTCAGTAGAGGAGATTATTGGAGTATTATTGACATTTGCCATAACTGATTCATACAAATTATAAACTTGTTAATATC
>NW_024869574.1:0-11738 GCF_013358625.1 Macadamia integrifolia | reverse complement strand
ACCGAAGGTCCCTGCTTCGGTTGGGAGTTCGGCCAAAGCCGAACGGACCTGACCGAGGGTCCCTGCTTCGGTTGGGAGTTCGGCCAAAGCCGAACGGACCCGACCGAGGGTCCTTCCTTCGGTTGGGAGTTCGGCCAAAGCCGAACGGACCTGACCGAAGGTCCCTCCTTCGGTAGGGAGTTCGGCCAAAGCCGAACGGACCTGACCGAAGGTCCCTGCTTCGGTTGGGAGTTCGGCCAAAGCCGAACGGACCTGATCGAAGGTCCCTCCTTCGGTTGGGAGTTCGGCCAAAGCCGAACGGACCTGACCGAGTGTCCCTCCCTCGGCAGGGGGCTTGGCAAAGCCGAACAGACCTGACCGAGGGTCTGTCCTTCAGTTGGGAGCCCGGCCAGAGACGAACGAAACTGGCCAAAGGTCCCTCCCTCGGCAGGGGGCTCCGTAGAGCCGAATGGTGCTGACCGATCGGCAGGGGGCTCAGCAAAGTCGATTCGAAGCGGTCAAAGGTCTCTCTCGGTCGGTCGACCCCAAACCTTGGACACTGGTAAGGCCAAGGCCGAAGGAACAAGTCAACCAAAGAAGATGGTTACTCCCACAGGAAGAAGCTCCTAGTGGAAGTAAGGGGGCTCCTGATATAGCCAAAATAACCCCTCGGTGGGGGCCATGACACGTGTCGCCTCTGAGACACGTGTCCACCGCCAGACGAAGGGTCCAAGAGACCACTCACACTCGAGCACGCGCAATCACCGAGGCACGCCCGCAGAATCATGCGGGATCACGTCGTCTGCATGGGGGGGATATTCCCCCCAGAAGGTTGGACGTATTCGAGTAGGACTCTAAGAAGGCCGAAGGGGGAAAAACCCTAAGGCCAAAGAGCTATATAAGAAGGCACGGAAGAAAGGGGAAGGGAAGCTCTAACACCCTCACCATTACTCCCTTATTGAACTGTGCGGCCGACCCTGACTTGAGCGTCGGAGGACTAACCCCGGACAAAGTTCCGGGCCTCCGTCGTCTGTGTTTGTGTAGGTTGGACTGGCGGGGTTTTTGGCAGCAACACTATGACACCAGAGTGCAGTTTCCCGTCGATTAGGAAATTGCACAGGAATCATCTTAGTTGGGGAAGCGTTTAATTAAGGGTGTAAATCAGCTCGGTTCTGATTATTTGGTTCGATTTCAGTTTGGGTCAAGTGATAGATAGCATGAATCGAAATCGAACCGAAAACCAAGTCAGATACTATATACTCTAACCGATCCAACTGATCGGTTTGGAATCAATTCCAATTCGGTTCCCACTTGTCCCACTAATGCACCTATCACATACTCTCCTCCTCTTTCCTCTTTTCTTCTTTTATTTTATATCATTTTAGTAATAATAGTATGGGATAGGTGGTTTAGTGGGACAGGTGAGTTACTGAAAAGTGACATATTGGAAACAATCAATTGGGTTAGTTTGCAATGACGTATTGGAGATACAAAAAACGTATCAGAAACTATCAATTTAACAAATCGCATTATATTTCCTTGTAAGTCTTCACTGTTTTGGATTTACATACTGCCGAATCAAATTTAATTTCAACATCCTAAACCAAATTAAAACCGAATTTATTCGGTTCAGCTTGGTTCGGCTCTATTCGGCTCGGTCCCGCTTTCGGTTTCAGTTCCCAATTGATACCCACGTTTAATGCGTGTGTGTGTGAGAAAGAGGTTCGAAATCCAAATTAGTCCCTGTTGACCCAGATCCAATTTGGTCCCAGGAAACGAAGAATCGCAGTGTTGCATCAGCCAGAATCAGGATTTCTCACTACTGATATTCCGATTTTTGAAACACTGGTCCAACCCAAGTAGTTTTCCAGTCATCCACTTCTGCAACACACATGATTCACCATCTACCATGACATGGAAGCTTTGTAGACTGTCTTCAGCCTTAATTAGATTTGCACTATAGCTAAATGCATTCATGTACTCAACAATTTCTTATATCTCCCAAAGTCTCAAAGAGTCTACCTTTAATAAAGAAAAGTACTTCTCACCAATAAAATGGGGGAAGTATATGCAAATGTCAAGTACTATATGCTTGAATTTCCATTAACAAGTAAAAACTTCAAGCATTCTTCAAAAGAAATCAAAGACCTGCTGGTATCCTTGGATGGCAGCCCCGAAAGAGCTTGACACAATCAGTGTAACAACAGCAAATGCAGTGGCAGCAAAGGTCACACATTCAATGGCTACATTGTAATGAGATTCTTTGGTTTGGAGGAAAAGATTGATCAATCAAGGGTAATTACATCTATAACTGCAGTGCATGGAAACCCAGCAAATACTAGGGCTTTAAAAGTTGAAATTTAGGATTTGCAGAGGAAGTTAGCAAAGGTCTAGAATGGATTCCTGTAAAAGGTAGAAGGCAGAGTGCAGCTAAGTAGCAAGTTAAATAAAGTCGAACAGAATAAATGGGTTCCTATTTAGTTGTCGATGAAAAACTTCAGGTTCAGATTGGATAAATAAATAAAATAGAGTACTGGGAAGAAAAAAAGAATGAATAAATAGCAATCAATTAATAGTATCAGTTGAGTCCAATAAACAAAAGCAAATCCAAGTATGCTGCAGAAAATGTGAACTTTGTAGTAGTCAAGAAGAGACAATGGATGGAACATCCTCCATACATGCACTGAAATTTTACATTGGTAGAACTAGAGTTTCTCATAAAACATATGACATCAAGGAGGCTGGGGAGTGCTTAAAATGCTTCCCCACAATTGGTTAGAGAAGAAGTCAAGAGGTGAGACTCTTACATAATTTTTAAGTTTCAAAACCAAAAATTCCCCCCAACTTATCAAAGAGTCACCCAATAACTCTATAGCCTAAACTAGACCCAACCAAGCTCAAACCAAAAACAGAAACAACCAAACCAGACTTGATCCAGGAATAAATCAAAACCAAAATAAAAAAATACCTATAACAACCCAAGAGAGGAGAAATTCAAATAGAATAAAACTGAACATCTAATTACTACTTCCAAAGCACCTTATGCTATATTGACCATGATCTTTGGTCTGAAGTGGCCAGCTGACATGAAAGAAGGTTCCATGTAGGCCCCCCCCCTGAACAACAACAACAACAACAAACTCAGCCTTGGCCCAACTTAATGGAGTTTGTTAGCTACATGGATCCATGCAAAAACCAAATTGGAGAAATGAGAGTAAAATGAAAGTAAAAAAGAAAGAAGCCCAGCACCAGAAAGTCCAGGAAAATCTCAGCTAGATTGTGCCGGCTACATATTGGCCACCCTCAATAACTAAAAACCAAAAGCTTGAATTGGGTCTTGATGCCCCAAACAACCTATTTCCAAAGCAACTTATTGATTTGAGTCCACATCTTGAAGTTAATTGTATCAAATAAGACTTCTCATTTGCAGACCATACCAGGCAGATCACTTGTTACACTGCAGAAGGACTAAAGAAACTTGAACATAAAAATTATTTCCAAAAGCAAAAGCGGTTTACCACACATCAGGACAACTATGGATTCCACATCTTATACCATGCCCCTTTCATCACAACTTTCAAGGAACCTGCATGCAAAGCCCAACTTCCTAATTCTAGCCTTGAAATGTGTACATGATCCCATTTGTAGAACTAAACCCTCAGGCCTAACATATTGAGGGCTAATCCGGAAATTTTCTCACAAGGAAGTGTAAATTTAGCAATATATACAGGTTCAAGAAAACTAGAAAACCATATAGCTTTACTACATTCAAGAAGCAACCTAGGAAAAGTTTGCAATCTGACAGTATAAGTCTAGCATAATGTCCACACAAACCCAAAATTCAAACATTGGGAAGAGACCCAAAGTAAAGTTAAAGAGTTGTTAATCAGACCTGCATTGTTAATTCATAGTAAACAGTAATGTACACATTCATATGGGCACAGACACAAGAGAGAGTATTCTGCTTAGAACTTTCGTTACCTTCGGAAGTGGCAGTCAAGGTTTATTTACAGATTAATTAATCAAGTCTTCAATACACAACTTCCAGAGTAAACATAAAAACAAGAATGCACATTTCAATTGGTGAAGATTCTGTACAAGCTGAAATGAAAATTGGAAGAATTGAAATTTAACAAACTTACAACAACACTGTGATAGATGAAACTAGGTACCACAAGAGGTTACCAGTTCTCCTTGACAATCTTTGATTTCTCAAGTATGAACTTCCCTTCCTTGTACTTCTGTGTTACTTCATAAGCTCGCTCATATTTCCAACCCAACACCTCACGGCATTCAGAGCAATAGACATCAGCAACAGTGTGGAGGCCAGTCAGGAGATGCCTGTCTTCTTTTGGACCCACAACTACGTTCATCGCATGGGAGAACAGAAAGGCTCTGCCATTTCTCCCCTAAAAATGTTTTAGAAGAATAATAGAACAAGAACACCCAAATCTTTCAGCAAAAACTCATAGACCCAAGCAAAGTAAAGAACATCCAAATCTTTCAGCAAAAACTCATAGACCCAAGAAAAGTAAGGAGCTAGAAACAATATCTGATACAAAAAATAAAAAAATAAAAATAAAAGTGCCGGACTGCCAGAACATATCCCAATTTGTTTGAATGAAAATTTTCTTTTTGCTGGAAAATGAAATCATATATTTCTTTCCTCCACGACAAAAACACAGAAGGAAGAAGGAGAATAAATCACTTAAATCTGAACTCCATGGGAGTTTGGAGTGGCTGTTCTTGATCTCACATGGAACCTATTGTAGTTGTGAATGGGTTTCAGTTTCTCCCTCTTTTCTGCTTCATAATTATTTCCAGAGGAAAGTGAGCAAATTGGGCACTAGCCATTCCACATCCCAGAAAAACTATATATGAATTATAAGAACACCAGGGCAAGAATTTCACCTGAAAAGCTTTTGAAATGATGTCGTCGTGAAGGGAAACATGGTTTCGGCAATTACAGCAACTGTACAACCGAGGCCCAACCAATTCCGCCATCGAAGGAAAAGCTTAACACACTAACTCCTTACTGCTCCCAAAAATCGAAATCTCAGGTAAAGAAATTCAAGGAGAAACAGAGAAGTGAAACACGCAGGAAATGATCACTCCCCAAAACCCAAAAATTTCAGGCAAGAAACTCAATCAACCCCTATAAATTTTAAAAAATAAACGGCAAATTGAACCAAAAAAAAAAAGGGTTCATGCACTCTTCCTCCTAATTCTGGTTGCAGAGATAAAATCAAAGCAGCATAGCGTGAATTATTAGAGATTAGGAAGGTTATAATAAGAAGGAAGAAGGAAGAATAAGATAAAAGCTTGAGTGAAGAATTGAAATAAGATACTATTAAACCCAAATAAACAAATGGGTTGAAAAGACGGGGTACGTCTAAGAAGCTTTAGTCCAATAATGTCGAAAGTGAGGTAAAAAAAAAAAAAAAAAAAACCAGAAAAATTAATTGACTTTAGAAGAGAATGGATGAGGATCCGTGTTGTAATTTGGAATCCCAAGTTCCCAACCCAAATTAAAATTTATGATTAAACAAAGAAACGTCATGGTTCAATGGAGGGCCCTCCCTAATTCCTTTCTTCCAGATTTGGGGTTATTGCCGATCAAAGATCATCTACCATGAAAATAGAAGATTTGAGATATAGAATTTACAGAATTGAAGTAGTAGTTGTGTAAAAGAAGAAGCAAAAGAAATAAATTCTAGCTTTGAAAGCGAGTTTTCAACTTTGATGAACAGGGTTTTCAAAGGATCTTCAAAGCTGAGTCGATCAGTGGAATGGGTGGTAATATAGTATTAAGTATGCGTGTGAGTTTGGACAATTTCCAGTGGAGGAAATTACCTCACGGGAAAATCCACGAAAGTTCTCTGCCATTTTCCATACGTTATGTTTGGAAAGCAGGAAAGCCCGAAAGGATTCTGAAAATTGTAGGTTCGCTGTATCGGTGTAGTGAATATTCGGTGGCTGAGAGCCTCTTGGGATGTGTACCCAAATACTCTTAATCGTTTGATACTCACACCTCCCTGCTTATTGCAGAGGATATGGACTCTCCATCTATACATATTGTCATCCGGTTCAAGGCATGGGTCCATTTTAGCTCGTTTTCTAAACCAGAATCAAATTGGTACGGTTCAATTTTTTGTTGGTTTTCAATTTGGTTTCTATTTTTACTATCAGGTTGAGTCCTGTGACATGATTTTTATTTGGTTTGAGTCCTGTTTTAAGTGTTTGGGCTAATATTTTACATATTAGAAAGAACCCTTCTTTGTTAGGGTCATAATCTACCAATCCCGTGGTGGGTTCAAGCCCTCCCACCTACAATTTTAAACTTGATGTCAAGGACAAATCAGCCCTTGCCGATTTCAGCCCAGCCAAAATAAGATCTTTTTTTTTTTTTGGTAAAGAAATAAGACCCAAAAACCATAGAATTGGCTCCATCATACATGAAATTCCAGTTATTAGGTCTTAAAAACTCTAGAATTGATTGCTCTGAAATGTTTAGAGTCAAGATTGATCATGGCCTATTTCAATTCAAATCAATCGATTTGATCGTTTCAATTTGAGTTCGCCTCCCACTCAATCCATACCACACCAAAAAAAAAAAAAAAAAAAAAAAAAAAATTACTGTCCAAATTAAAGAGTAGAAGAGTTGATTCCTTAACCTCAAAAATAATGTCACATCAAGCACAATGAGGTATCAAACTACTGCACTGGTTGCTGTTCCTTGTTTGTGGGTAATTCAGAGATAGGCATTTTTTTTTTTTAAACTAATGAATAATAGTTTTAAATATGAGAAAAATGACTATGGGTTTGAAAGAGGTAATTCCAGTGTTTCTCATGTATAAACTCAGCGCTACAGCTTTGTCTATATTGACCAGTGGATTGTTATAGTCCTACTTGTCATCCATATGAGCCGCGCCACATGATGTATAACACACCCCCTTGCTACAGAGGATCTCTATCCCCTTCAATGGCCACACACATTTACATCATTTATCTAATCTTTTATTGAGTTCACAGTCTTTGCAACAAGCAGTGAGGTGCGATGAGCATCAAACAACTGAGAGTATCTGGGAATGAATCCCAAGAAGCTCCCAATCACCCAATGCTCACTGCACTAGCATAGCGGCTGCAGACGATCTTCACATTCCTTTGTCTCCCTTGACCTCTCCGGTCACAAGGGAATATCCTCTTAAACACATATAATTATGGGATTGTATAGTATAAAATAAAACGCCACCAGCCATAGAATGTGAATAAGGGACAATTACTATCACTTCTCTATAATCAATCTATATTTATTCAAAGTTCACTACTCTAAACTTTTATTCTCATTCCTTAGAGAAAACCAAAGTCCGCTCTTCTGCCCGGTCCTCCCTGCCTCCTCCTCCTATCCCTTTTGAAATCTCCACCCTTCTAAGAAGATTAATTTGTCCTAAGCTAATCAACCACCTCTGTTCTGACCTTTGAGGGTTAGACTGTTAGAACTTAGAAAATACTTTTAAAAGAAAAATTTTCGGTAAATTTTTTCAAGTAGAGAAAAAAAAAAGAGATCATACAAGATAGATATCGTGCCACTTGTCATAGTAAATCTTTATGTGATAATGTGAGAATGTTATTTCATGTTCTCTCACATCTTAATTATATTAGTCTTACGTTGAAACTTTCTCTTCTATTATTTTAAAAATTAGAATTAGATTGGTAGAATTGGGCAATGCATATCACAATCCATCATGATAGATCTGGATGATTCCAATTAAGTGGACCTTTATGATTTTTTAGTTTGATTTTGGTTGGGTTCAAGATATAAACTGAAACCATATCGGTTCACTCTTCGATGTATTTAGTTTGAGTCATTTTGTTTGGGCCAACTTTTTATATCTTTACCAACAAAAAACCCCATATTTGTCAGGGGCATAATTCACCAATTTTTTTTTTCTTCCAAATATTAAATATGAATAGAATATATCATCCACATTGTGGTTTCAAAAAATTGAATTGAGATATGTAGAATCATCTGGATCGGATTAGATTGGATTAGTATCGATCAAGCCTGATACCAAATTTTGAACAATCTGATTCCAATCTATTAGTACTGTCGAAGGGTAAATAGATTATATAAACCATTAAAAAAATAATAAAATAATAAAAAAATAAAAAGAAGAAGAAGAAGATAAAACGGTCATATTGGAATCATTTGAATCAATAGCAATAAGACCTGTTTGAAGAGGTTCATATACATGGAACGTTGATTAGATGTTGTCCACAAGACTTGAATTTTTGACTTGAGACTTTAATTAAAGGACATCGACCACTCCCCAACAGCGATGGATCATTTCCACTCACTTGTAAAATACGATGAAGTAAAGAAAGGGAATGTGGACTTATTGATCTCTGTTGCTCTGTTGAAAATTTATATGATTTTAGAATAGATGATTCAAAAGATTGTTTTTTTTTTTTGAGAAAAGAACCTTGTCAACTCACGTTTGTTTAAGTCTTCACATAGTTGCGGAAAGACCATGTTGTCTTTGCACTAAAGATGCTCGCGCTTGTCCTCCTATTGGTCGCGCAAGCTGGTGTGCACCTGCCCTAATGGGCATCATTATTTTGCCTTTTTATTTTATAAAAGATGATAGAGAATTGTGTGTTTTTCTAATAGACACCTAAATGACCCATTAGTGTAGTTATTAGAAGATATAGTTAATGACCAACAAATATGTCTTGTGGAAAAGGGATGGTGTTTAAGGATATCTTTTAGAGGCAACCTTTGGAGGTATCTTTCCCTTTTCGTCTCGTATAGATAGCTAGAGCAGGTCGAACCCATTTTTTTAAAACCTTGTTCCTTTGAAGGATAAAAATGATTGGGAAACTTATGAGGGTGGATTCCACATGTTTTAGATTGGATTGGTAAGGAAAATAAATAATGGAATAAATAATTTTTAATTGAGTGGGAATTGGTGGGAGAAAGAGGAAATGGAGGTGGGATATGATTTTATGGGGAGAGGAAATGAGAGGAAGAGGGAGATAGATAGAAAATGAATTTTTTTCACTTAGTGCCAAATGAGGATGCTACATCATCACCAGACACAAACAAATGCATTTAATGAGGCTTTCTATAAATTATCCAGCATATATAACTAAATACTTTGTACTTGTGGTAGTTTGTGGAAACAAGTATAAGTTTTTGTGGAAACAAGTATAAGTTTTTCATCCATTTGTATCTTTTTCATTTTATTCAATCAAACAAATGGGACCTAACTTTTTTTGGAGAGAAGTCCAACTTTGTTTCCTCTTGTTTTTTCTCCATTTATTGTTTTGTTATGTTCAACTTATTATAACTCGGAAGTGTTTCAACATGGCCGAGCAACTGAGTGCAACGATTATTGGATGGACCTATAGAACCGTTTAAAACTTGAATGTTGATTCGCAAGAACCCAGTTTGCACCATATGTGCATCTATAGTCTTGAGGAAAATGACTGATGGTACAATTAAACTCCACTGATTTTTTAAGTTTCTCCATGTGTTTTTATGTTCATGATGTTATATATGATACTTGAGTTTGTCATCATCAACTTGGGTTTTGTCTATGATTCAGATAAGTACTTTATTCCCCATGTATGTTCTAGATGATTTACCGGTTGAAGTTTGGCCATAAAATGTCCAGTCCATCTATTGACACCAACTTTCTAGATGGTCTTATAAGCTCTTCCACACGCATGGTCAAGGGAGACTGAGGGCTTTGAATGAATTCATTATTAGACATTTATGACTAATTATATTTTTCCTTCACCCATGAGGAAGAAAAACTCATTTTTTTTCCAATCACGCCAACCTTCTTGCAGGTGGTATTCATTCTTCTATATTAAGGGAGGGTGGATTTTTTAGTATCTCAAAATCTTAACACTTCAGAAAAATGAAATCAACATATCTTATTTCCCTTTTCTTCTTCCTATTGGTTGTTGCTCAAAATGGAAGTGCCAATTCAACATCCTTCTTTCATGTAGGAGTTCTTATTGATTTAACATCCAAAATGGGGGAGATTGCTGAGAGCTGCATTTCTATGGCTCTCTTTGATTTTTATAATTTGCCTATTCATGCAAATTATACAACAAGACTTGAGCTTCACACCATAGACTCCCAAAATGATGTTGTAATTTCAGCATCCTCAGGTACGTACCCATCTCGCAATCCATATAGTAGCATATATATAGGTTTATTCTTATTCCTTTGCCTTTAACCCTAGTACTAACAATGAAAGAAAATTTTTAAACCACCCTAAATAATTTATTTTATCATCTGATTCAAAAACAATTAATTAGGACTTGGAGAATCAATTTGCCTCCCCTCCCTTTTTTTTTCTGTTCAGTTGATTGGAAAATCTTATGCCTCTTGAAAGAACGCAATGTGGGCTTGTTGTTGCTCCCTTTGGGATGATCTAATTTTCATTATCCTATAGTCCCATGGTCAATGTTTTAATTCTTTTGTTATTTTCTTTGTTTGTCTCTGACCTAGTGCCTCTTGGTGGCATCTTTGCATTGCAAATTCTTTTTCCCTTTCTATGGGTTTAATACATTTATCTATTCACCTAAAAATATAATTTAATTAAGACTTTAAATGAAGTAAAACAATCCTTATAAGCCTTTTTACTAAATAAATGTGTGGAATGACCGCACTGCCCCATACTGAAGATGCTCACACACGCTGTTCCATTGGGTATGCCCGTTGACGTGTACCTACACCTGTGGGTAGTGTTCTCTTGCCCATAGATTGGGATTGAATATTTTTTGAAGTCCGTGCATTGCTTTCATATTTCACTCTGATCATATATGTAGTAGAAGTAATAGTAAATATATATTTCACCATCAAACCATAGTTGGAAAACCAGGTTTTGACTGGGAAGACTTGCCCAAGTCGAGTCAAAATTTGTAATTCCTGGTCAAGAGTCACGAAGACTCACCTGTGTTAAAAAAAAAAAAAAAAGACTCGAGACGAGTCAAGATGATTCTATATTGACTCGATTTTTTGGCCGAGTCTTGAATACTTACCAAATCTGGTCATTATATCAAAAGGCACCTAAAAAAAAAAAATCAAATAAAATCTCTTTACAATCCGAAATCCCAAGACTCCTAACTTAATAACTTCTCCTACTCTTTTCCTTTTATCAAAAGGAACTTGGGACCCAAGAAACTTCCCGTATTCCTAAATCCAAAGTTCTTAAAAAATAGGAAGTTGGATTGTTGGAAGATATAATTTATATTTTCTAATCTTTAACTCTAACCTAAAGTTCTAACCAAGAGAAAGACTCTTGCCAGCCACCTTTGAATTATTGATATGTGATTTTTTTTTTCTTTTTCTTTTTTCAGCATTTTTCATATGTTTTCTGTATTTTTATGATTTATTTACATATTTATTGCATATATATACAGACTCTACCAATATATATATATATATATATATATGTATATACATAATGGAAAAAACAAGACTTGGCCTGATTGGGTTTAACTAGGTTGATTCGCTAGGTTTTTGATCTAACGAGTCAAGTCAAAAAACCTGATTTTTCAACAATGCATCAAACTAGTTAATGGATTTTTCCTTTCATTAGATCAAATTGGCATAATATTCACTTTTTTCTGATTTTGTTGAGAGGACTCTTTCCCTCCATGGTAAGTGGGTGCTTTTGGAAGCATTTTAGCTTCCGTTGCTATGTAAGCTTTAAAAAAAAAAAAAAAAAAAAAGTTTAGGG
>NW_024869573.1:0-11744 GCF_013358625.1 Macadamia integrifolia | reverse complement strand
CCCCCCCCCCAAAAAAAAAAAAAAAAGATATTTAATATGCTTCTTGGACATGTTTTAGAATCTCTAATGTTCAGAATAGTCTGTCAGAGTTATAGTTTCTGCATTCCGATGTCTCTTTATGTTATAATTTGCTTTTGTACAGTAACCTTCCGTATAGTAAGCTGACTCAGTATGTACGTATGTAAATACAAAACTCCTGATAGTGGAAGATATTGGTCTCTTCTATGCTCTATTTTGTGATCAGAGTTGGATTATTTTTCAAGCTTTCCTTACTCCTTCAGAAATTCTGCTTTCTTCCAGCCTGTATCAGTCCTGCTGACATTAATGCTGAAGAAACTCTTAACACTCTCAAATATGCTAACCGAGCTCGCAATATTCAGAATAAGCCCATTGTAAGTCTCTCAATTCACTATTTAGCGTTGAATTTTATTTTATCTTTTCATTTTGTGGTTATGGGGATAAAGATACTTTACATATGCTCTTCAGTCTGAGATTGGTATGTGCCTTCAGTTATTTCTTACTTTGTTGGTACAGGTTAACAGAGATCCAGTTTCCAGTGAGATGCGAAGGATGAGACAACAACTGGAATACTTACAGGCTGAGCTACATGCACGTGGAGGAGGAGTTTCATCTGATGAAGTCCAGGTTTTTAAGTTCTTGGACCTCTATTTCAGCTGATTCAATTTAATTATTCATTATCTTTCCTCCGTCCCTCTTCTTATGTCATTTCTTTTTTGCCATGGTGGATAAATCCATTTTTTAATATTTTCGCTTGTCCAGGTTCTCAAAGAAAGGATCGCTTGGCTTGAGGCTACTAATGAGGATCTTTCTAGGGAGCTTCATGAACACCGTAGTAGATGTGGTATCATAGAGCAATGTGAAGTAGATGCTCAAGTATGTTGATGAGTACTCTTTTGCCTCACCGACCCCACTCTTCTTTTTCCTGGTTCCTTAACACTTTGACCAAGTTTTTTTTTTTTTTTTCTCTCTCAATTATTTTCCAGTAAGAGTGGACTTCATCATATAAAAAAATTAATTATATCGTTGCTAGATTCTGTATGTGAATTCTAATTTAATTTTCAAATTACCAGGATGGAGCGACTTTTTCGTTGAAAGGTGAAGGGCTAAAGAGGGGTCTGCAGAATATGGAGTCCTGTGATTATCAAATGGGTGAAACGATAACAGGTAACTCACTTTTCTCAATTCAGGATTTCCAAGAGTTCATGTTTTTTATCACATGGAGTTAGCTCTAATGAAATGCATAGCATGGTTAGCTTTCTCTAGTTTTCTTTGCTCATTGATACTTTATTTGCTGTTATGATTTCCCACTTGAGGGTCATTCAAATAGGAGTCCTGGTTTGTTTCTTTTGTTCTTCATATTGATGGTATGACTGCCAGTTCCAGCAGGGGATAATTCCAAGGAAATCGATGAAGAAGTTGCAAAAGAGTGGGAGCATACACTTCTGCAAAATACCATGGACAAGGAGTTGAACGAGTTAAACAAACGCTTGGAGCAGAAAGAGGCATGCTTTCAGGCTTTTTTGAGCGCATTTTTGTTATTTATATTTTCTGGAAAAATATATTAATATCTCGAGATATATCATAATTTGGTCTGTTTCTTAATATGATGCTGGAATATATGCAAATCTTCTAGGAGATGCAATTAACAATCGGACAATGGCGAATGACAAGAAATATATCTAATGGTAGAAACTCATTTCTTGACTACTTTGAAAGCATTCTCGATTCTCTTTCTGCTTGAGTGCAACAGAGAATAGACTATTGGAAATGACTATTTTTTGGTAATACATTTATTAGGGGATGCAAAATTATGATTGGAAGAGTCTAAAAGTGAAACCTATAATTATTATTGGGAAAATGATATAGATAAAGATCTTAGCCTGTAGTTTCAGATTATACCAATTTGCAATCACATTATACTCAAGAATATAGAAGTTGTCTTTGCCAACTTTTTTTTATTGATAATGAGAAGTTTAATATGGAAAAGAAAGGGAGAGTATAATACAACAGAAAGATACAAGAAAAGGAGATCTGGGTCACTGGGTGGATAATTCCACTATTAGTAATATTTTCTTCCACCATTTCACTCATGTCCATAAAAATTGTTTTGACATTTTTTTCTGTCATTGTGTTCTGTCCTGCTACCAGAACCTTGTAAGTCTTTGCACTTAAGATCATACTACAATTACTATTAGATTTTCATGGGGAATGAAACTGGACATGTACATGTTCTTCCTTGTGTCAAAATTCTGTTGGTATTTTATAACTTATGCTTTTAAATCTTTGCAGTCAGAGATGAAGTTATTTGGTGGAGTCGACACTGCAGCACTAAAGCAACATTTTGGAAAGAAAATAATGGAGCTTGAGGATGAGAAAAAAGCCGTGCAGGTTAAAAACATGTTTTTTAGTTTTTCTTTCTTACTTTTCATTAGTTTCCTTTTGGGCCATGAAGCTCACTCGTATACTTGTCATGCAACTACAGCAAGAAAGAGATCATTTGTTAGCTGAAGTGGAAAGCCTTGCCGCTACTTCAGATGGGCAAACACAGAAAATGCAGGATGTTCACACCCAAAAATTGAAGGCACTTGAGGCACAGGTCACAAGATGAATTCTTTTAAATGTTGACATGGACTGTCATTTTGTTCAAATATTATAATGTTTTTTTTTTACTATTTTACCAATTTCAGATTCTGGATCTTAAGAAGAAGCAAGAAAACCAGGTTCAGCTTTTAAAGCAAAAGCAACGAAGTGATGAAGCAGCAAAGCGGTTGCAAGATGAAATACAGTTTATTAAGGCACAGAAGGTGTGTGATCTTCCTTTTCATATAGTAATACTTTGTGTGATTGTAGAGTATCTGCTACCAATTGTGGCTGACATTATAGCTGTTTCTGAAATTGTAGGTTCAACTGCAGCATAAGATAAAGCAAGAGGCAGAACAATTTCGACAGTGGAAGGCCTCTCGTGAGAAGGAACTGCTGCAGGTACTTTGACATAATGAATTATTTTATTATATAGTTCAGGATTCTCCTGTGATCAAAAGCATCTTCTGAAAATTTTTCTTTGACAAGGCACAGGGTGGGAGGGGCTTTGGGAAGAGTAGTATCTTATTGTTGGAAAAGAGTCTGGTTCCTACTACAGCAGCTAATTAATCCCTATAACCACCTTCAATATTTTTGAAATGGAATGTATGTCCGAATAGCACTACTTTTTTCCTGTCGATCTAATCGGGCCTATTGATGCATGTAGTTCATAGTTGTCAAGGCGTCGCCTAGGTGTCCAAGCACATTGGTCACCTTGGATGCCTTGGTCACCTTGCATCTAAGCCATAGTTGTCACAGCATCTAGGAGACCCAAGGTGGTGGAGAGAGTCCAAAAACAAGGTGCCCAAGGTGCCTGGACACCTAGGCGATGCCTTGACAAGTATGGTCTAAGCCTCCTCCAACACCTTTGGGCTGCCTAGATGTTATGACAACCACAATATAGTTGAGTAGGTACCTGAAATATTTTGCCATTTCTTGAGATTAGCTTTGCCTAGGCCTGAATATTTTTCTTTACCAAGCTCCTGGATGATAGTCTTTAGCAACACTGGTATTATTCTTTTTGTATGCTTTATTCTTTTCATATGCACTGTGAATGAAATTGGTCTGAATAGAAGAGAGAATGCCAGTGTGGGACCACTGTTTATTATGTGAGAGGGCTATATTGGAATCTGCACTAGGGCAGAGCCTGTTTCCTTCTCCCTGGATGCGCAAATAATAGTTTTCCCAAGCAGGGTAGCTCAGTTGGCAAAGGCCAACTCCTTGCAATAAAGAGGTCAAGAGTTCAACTCCCCTTGGGGCCTACCTATAAAAAAATAGATAGATGAGCGAGAGACCATAAATTTTGGATCCGTCGATTGTACTGTTGGAGGTTAGCTTGATCATGTCTGGTTGTACAGTTATAAGATAAAGTTGTTATGGAGAGAGCGAGAGACCATAAATTTTGGACCCATTGATTGTGCTGTTGAATGTTAGCTTGATCATGTCGGGTTATACAGTTATAGGATGTAGTTGTTATGGTGCTAGGAATTTCATATATTCAGTCCATTTCTCTAAACTGATAAGGTTTTCATTTGGACAACATTATTTACCTTAACCTTTTGCATTTTATGTTAAATATTTTCCTGAATAAAGTGTGACATTAGAGCAAGTTAAATGGAAAATCATGTATGCATGACAGGAGACTATGATTTCATCATAGCTTATGCGACTGTCAATTTTTCTTCCTGCCCCCCCACCCTCCCAGGCCCCGCCCCCATTTTTTTTATGTTCTTAGATTATAATGACTAGATTTGTATTATTATTGATGATTTATTTGCTTTACAGTTACGGAAGGAGGGAAGGAGAAATGAGTATGAGAGGCATAAACTGCAAGCATTAAATCAGCGCCAAAAAATGGTCAGTGTTGTTTATATGTATTTTCTTATATTTATTTTTATTTTTTTGTAAATACCCTGAGAGAACTCCTGGGCTCTAGGCCTGCCGCTTAACATCTTGGTGAAATAAGAAATTTACAACCTAATGGGAGGGGGCCAGAGCTGTCTCTAAACCCCTAAGTACGTCAAATGGAAATTCAACATTCCTGAATATCTGTTCACTTTAGATTTTCTTTCCTTATTAAAGATGAAAATGATGATGAGTTCGGTCATGAAACAAACTCTGCAATTATAAACATCCTGTTCTCATTTATAAATCCTAAAAGTGGAACCTTGTTTGAAATTTACATGATTTCTGTTTTCCTTGCCATCTACAAAAATAAGATGGGATCGCTACAAAAACCTGCTTTTTTTTTCTGGCATTTACATGATATACAAACAATAATCCATCAGTTCCCTTGTATGAGAACCAAATGATCCCAGTATTGAGCGTCCACTATGCAGTTACTACCCTCAACACTCCCCACACATGGTTGCACACACAAGCACATGTGTGGCATTTATAAACACATGCACATGGTAATAATATCAATGGACCTTAAATGCTCCCGTAAGGCAAATTTTGGGGAACACAAACTCAGAATAGCATCTTTTCTATTGCTTATTTCAATTTATAAATTGTTGTTGTGTTGAAGAAACATTTGAGACATTCACCTGTGCTTGTGCTTCAAAATTTGCAACTTACTATCCTCATGATGAGGAAACATCTGTCACATTGACTAGTGTTCCCTATATTTTTTTCATAATCAAGAATGCAATTTAAAACTGAACCTCCCCATAAAATCAATTTGTGATTGCACTCTGGTTTATCTATACTAGGGCTATATTTCATTTGACAAAAACAAGCACAACCAAACTTGAGAAGAAACTTCTTTCTTTCATAGGTTCTCCAGAGGAAGACAGAAGAGGCTGCAATGGTCACCAAAAGGCTAAAAGAGTTGCTTGAAGCACGAAAGTCTACGTCACGTGACAGTTCAGGTAAAGAAATATATTTTTTTTCAATTTTAATTTGGTCATTTTCTTTTCTTGATTCCTAATCATTTCTGTCATTGGCTGTTGATTCCAGTAACCTCGAATGGAAGTGTGCCAAGTGGCCAGGTAGATGGTTAATATCTGACAGTTTTGCTTTTATTATTGTTTTTATTTTTCTGGTCATTTGTCCTGAGAACTATGGTAACTTGAATTTCTTCCAGAGCAATGAAAAATCCCTACAACGCTGGCTTGATCATGAGCTAGAAGTCATGGTGAACGTGCATGAAGTCCGTTCTGAGTATGAGAAGCAAAGCCAAGTGTATGTACTCAAAATCAATTTTGTGCTGCCACCTCTGATGTAGTGATGCTGGATAATTTACATGGTCTGATTTGTTTATCTTAATCGTGTTACTCACTCTCTTCTTCAGACGAGCTGCCCTGGCAGAAGAGCTTGCTGTATTGAAGCAAGTGGATGAGTGTGCTGCAAGGGGGCTTAGTCCCCCAGGTGGAAAGAATGGATATTCTAGGTATGTAGATGTGTTAGATTGCTTTTGTATGGAGTATGGAGTTCAGATACAATCTCTGTTTTTTATTTTTATTTTTTTCCTCCCCTTTTTAAGTTTCTTCTGTTATTTGGGTGTAAATGGAGAAAATGTAATGAAGCCTAATATGAGCATATTGAGTTGCTTTTTTGAATGCTGTTCTTCTGCCTCTTTCTTTTCAGAGTGTCCTCCATGTCACCAAATGCAAGAATGGCAAGAATTGCATCCCTTGAAAACATGCTGAGCATTTCCTCAAACACGCTTGTGACAATGGCATCACAGCTTTCAGAGGCAGAAGAACGGGACCGTGCCTTTTCTGGCCGTGGACGTTGGAACCAGTTGCGCTCAATGGCAGATGCAAAGAGCTTACTTCAGTACATGTTCAATGCAGCAGCAGATGCAAGGTGCTCTTTAAAATGTATCTAGTAGCAGTCATGGTGATTTGTTTTTATTTGTCGCTTGTGTCTTTGGAGCTTCATAGGGTTGCAATAACATTCTCTAAATTTCAACCAACTTGAAAATCAGCCCATTTTTCTGCATTTACTAAGTCTAGTTGGCAAAGAGCGCAGAGAATCTCTTAGTTGATTGAAGTACTGTATGAAGTACTAAACATCAAGAGCAAAATTAAGTATAGAGTTGAATGAGAACAAATTTGTTGTTTATTGAGATTGTATCCTGTAAAGATGGCAAGGGTGATCTAGGAATAGAAGAAAATGGAAGAGGTAATTCGTATTTCAAAATTTGTGATGAAACAACTGATTCTTAAGAGCCACAATTTTTTCCTGTCATCTCCCTTTCCCACTCACCGAATCGACACCATAATTGGAGAGGGACATGTTTTTGATTCACTACTAACTT
The DNA here is from genome assembly GCF_013358625.1 of Macadamia integrifolia. Taxonomy (NCBI): domain Eukaryota; kingdom Viridiplantae; phylum Streptophyta; class Magnoliopsida; order Proteales; family Proteaceae; genus Macadamia; species Macadamia integrifolia. The sequence continues at coordinate 4,876 of NW_024869573.1, read as the reverse complement.
CCACCTTCTATAAACTCTTCTCATCTCATTAAATTAAGGTAGCCGTTAATTTCCTTTTATGCCTTTTTGTTCATTTTCCTTTTTGAAGCATTAATCCACTAAGTGCTTATTATGCCTGTTTGTTCATTTTCCTTTCTGAAGCATAAAAAACAATTTTTTTCCGGATAGTAGTGCACATTTTCTGGTAAAATGGATTGCCTGCAGCAAGTTCTGAGCCCAATCTGACTTTTAACATGTTTTCTAGTTCCCAGTACAGAATACATGGTCGCAGAAGGATAATTTTCTTGTCTATAGCTTAGTACTCCTTGATTCTAGCCACATTGTGATTGCCTATTCTTATAGTATTAGGTTTTATGTCGTCAACAGGTGCCAATTATGGGGGAAGGAAATTGAAATGAAGGAGATGAAAGAGCAGTTAAACGAACTTGTAGGCCTATTACGACAGAGTGAAGCACGGAGAAAGGAAATTGAGAAACAGCAAAAACTGAGAGAGCAAGCTGTTGCCATTGCCTTGGCTACGTCAGCTTCGGTGAGATTCTCTGTGCAACTCTTCCCCACCCCCCTCCCCCCTCCCCCTCCCCCTCCCCACCTCCCCTCCCTTTATGGAAAAAAAAAGAAACTAGCACAAAGAAACCAAAAGCCATATTCATCATTGAGAGTTGGGGAAGAACGGTGATCAACTGTTTGATCTAGCCTTCAGTCATCCCTTGAAGCCTCTATTAGCTTGTTTTGCCATGAAATAGTTATAGTGAGTAAAAAGTTAAATAAATAACATAAAATAATAGCTTGTTTTGTCCGAAAAGCCCATATGAGTCACATTTTCTCTGATTCAAGTTTCCAATTTAATGTGAAATTATTTATCTAAAGGTTTTTGTTATTTGTTTCACACATAAGATTGGCATTGTACAGGGGAACTCACATGGTTCACTGAAACACTTTGCTGATGACATGACTGGGCCCTTGTCTCCAATGTCAGTACCTGCACAGAAGCAACTCAAATATACAGCAGGCATTGCTAATGGCTCAGTTAGGGACTCAGCAGCATTCATGGACCAGACACGGAAGGTTAATCTTTCACTTCATGCTATTTCTTGGGTTGGGAACTGGGATATGCCTTGTTATTTGGTTATGCAGTTGGATTCCCCCCCCCCCCCCCCTGATTTCAGATGATACCAATTGGACAACTATCAGTGAAGAAGATGGCAGCTGTCGGACAAGCTGGAAAGCTCTGGAGGTGGAAGAGGAGTCATCATCAGTGGTTGTTGCAGTTCAAGTGGAAGTGGCAGAAGCCATGGAGGCTCTCAGAATGGATCAGACATAGTGATGAGACAATTGTGAGGGCAAGACCTCGTCAGCAGGTTTTGTCGGGGATGATATGAAATCTTATACTGCTAACTTTTCTTTCCCATGCAACTTAGCTTTGATCACTACACGAACCCTAATGGCATGGAATGCAGAAATAGAATGGAGGTAAGCATCATGATTTTTAGACTCCTTTTATAGGGCTTGTTTTCCTGTGGATCTGTACCTCACTGCGTGGGAAAGGGCGGCGACTGGGATGGAGAGAGGATTTTCAAGGCTTACAAGACAAACCTAATAAAAATAACCCAGGTGGCATAAGCCTTGGGACATTCTATTCATCTTGAATTTTTGGGACTGCACTCATCTTAGGCAACAGTCACAATGCTGAGTTATTGCTTCATATCAAAACTGTTGAGATACATTGTTGTGTGCCCTCTTTAACAGCTCAAGCTTTTGGGATAGCAGTTATAACATTATATCAGAGTCTGGAGGTCGGGTATTTGATCCATGGTAGGTGCGAGGGAGTGTTGTTCTGCACTTGTACTTTATAACCTTGGTGCCAAGTATTGGTGTCAAAGTGCAGAGCCCCGTGTGTGTGTGAGCCTGCATGTGCCCGCCGGGAGGGGGGGGGTTATTGACTATTGATATAGCATTATGGTGCACCCCTCACAGCTTGAGCTTTTGGGACAGTGCTTATAACAAAAATTAGACATGACTACAGAATCAATTTATATTCACAGAAAGCCCAAAACATATATGGAGTTAAAATTTTACTTGATCCCCTATGGCTTGATTCTATCACCCAACTGGCATGATTCTTTCAAATTTCATGTAGGCCTGTAATATTCCATTTACAAGCTTTCCAGAATACTGATAAGTTTCTGAAAATGAAGGAACCTTCTTATGTTTCTTTATGGCTGTAGGAATGCTCTAAAATGGTGATGCGACTTGGGAGAACCACATTTTCTTATCTGGAGTTGGGACAGTTTGCTTTCCTATCATGGATTCAAGGCATGTTCAATCCACCAGGAGCATCTTGTAAAGTGTAAATGTTTCCAGTGGGTTAACCAAAGTAGTCAAAGCAGAAGCCCAGAAGGGTTCGATGACAAGCAGGGATGGCATTGGAACTCAAGAGGAGATGAGATGCAAAAGGGTAGTGTGTGTTTTGGGTTTTTTCCGTTGTAACAATTACAGTGAAAAGAGAGGAAATTCTTCTAATGTGTTTTAGCTTTGTATATCAAAGGTGCTTATTGGTTGTTCTTTTTTCATTATTATTTTGTAGCCTGCAATACATGTCTGTTTTTATTGTGTATAAACAAAATATTTTTTTGTTGCAAGAAATTGAGATCTGTAGCATTTTCATTTATCACGAATGGAATTCTTGTACAACAGTTTTGTTTCCTGTTCCGTCTGCCCTAGTGATTTATCAGCAGAGCTACCCAAAAACCAGACAGGAAGTGTTCTGGTTTGGATCAAAGTTGGGCCTTCAACAGTACCAAGCAGAAATCAAGGCCAATTTATTTGGTATTACTGTATATGCATGAAATGAGGCAGACGTTGGTACAATGGTGTGGTTGCTCTATTGCAACCTAGTGGTCATGGGTTTAAGTTGAGAAACAGCCTCTCTCTACGGTTAGGAGAGGAGAGAATTTTGACCACTGCACCTCAACTGAGAGCCTTTATAGCTGGCTACCATGTCCATTTTTCACTACACGAATTGAATAGAAAATTCATGTGTATGATTTTGCTTCCAGAGATTGTAAAAGCTTAGCCTGCACTCACTATAATATCTCAAAACACACGAGATGAAAATTGGAATTTCGAATGAAGAGGGATCTCTCTTTCTCGTTCTCAAATTGTGTCTATGGAGGTGGTGGTCAGATACATGGGTAGTGAAATGACTGATCCACCCTCCATAAAAAAAAAAGAAAATGACTTTTGTACATGTTTCTTTGTATACTTCCATTGATCTTCGCACAAGCACATGATGAATCACCCTCAACAAGAATCACTATTATTACATTCTAGTGATAATATGTAATTTCACATTTACGTATTTATGGGGTTAGATTCTGATACGATAGAATTTGTTACCCAATAAGGCGAAGACACGTGGCATCTGAGGGAGGAACACGTGTCGCCCATCCGATGGAGGCCGTAAGGCTTCAAACCACGTGAGAAGAAGATGCCCGAGGGGGGTTCCCAAAACCCTAGGCCGAGAAACCCTATAAGAGGGAACCCGAGAGAAACTTGGAGGGAGGTACGCCGACACCCACCATTACTCCTGTAAAAACATTATTCTGCCGGTTACTAACTTAGGCATCGGAGGACTAATCCTAGAGATACCTTCGGGCCTCTGCCTTCTATGCTTGTGTAGGGTCGGCTCATACGGATTTTCAGCAGTAACAATTTGGCACCGTCTGTGGGAACGACAGTAATGGTGGGGAAAACCTACAATCATAAGAAAACCAGAGCAACACCGAGTACAAACATGGATGAGGGGGAAGCTTTAGGAGGGCCCCCCCCCTCGATGGAAATCGGTGAAGAACGGGAAAACAATGATCGGGAAGGTTCCACGAGGGACCAGCTCTCGGTCGGATGTTTGGTACACGGAGATAGTAATCTTTCACCCCCTCCTAGGGCACAGGAATATGTGACAAGGGAGCAGTTCGACGCCTTTCAGGAGAAGTATGACCGAATGGCCGAGACAATGAAGGAGGTCTCCAAGGCCGTCTCTCAAAGGACCGGCGGAGCACCATGAGGCTCCCATGTCCAGCCAGAGTGAGCCCAAGACGAGAACTGGAGTAGTTTAGGATCGATAAGGTCTAGCCGGAATCCTCAAAACCAAGCCATGAGGGAAAGCCCCGCATCCAAAGAAAAGATGCAACGCGCCACCGGGGCCAGGCATGAGGGACCACGCCAAGGAGATGGACAGAGACGTGAGGACTCGGGGTTGAAGCAGATGATCCTAGACCTGAAAGACGAGATCCGAAAGATCACAGAAAAGCAGATGGAAACTCGCGAGCCGGACCTCACTAATGACACGGCTCTAGCCAATGAGGTAATGAGGGACCCACTCCCGATCAGTTTTCGTCTACCCAAATATGACACCTACGACGGGTCTGGAGACCCTTTTGATCATCTGGAAGGCTTCAAGGTTGCGATGCAGTTTCACCGAGTCTCAGAAAATATCATGTGTTGCGCCTTGCTTTTAACGTTCAGAGGAGCGGCAAGTTTATGGTACAACCGTCTGCCGACAAAATCGATTCACAGCTTCAGCGATTTGAGTTACTTCTTCGTGAGGGGATTCTCCAGTAGCCAACCCCTTTAGAAGATCACATTGAACCTGACTAATGTCAAACAACATGAAGGAGAGTCATTGCAAAGCTACATGAAGCGCTTCCAGCAGGAGAAGATCACAATTAGAGGTTTGGACCCGAAAGAAGAGTTCACGGTCTTGTTGGGAGGCGTCAAAGATAAAGAGCTAAAAGGGTCTTTGGCGAAGCATACACCGAAGAACCTAGCTGAGTTGAGGGCTCGGTGTGTGTTTGAGATTTAAAATATAATCGCAAGC
>NW_024869572.1:0-11996 GCF_013358625.1 Macadamia integrifolia | reverse complement strand
TGGGGGGAAGCAGTGGTCGCGGTCGTCGGGTCACTGTGGCGGTTAGACATAACGCCCGACGAGTCATGTAGGACAGTTGGCAACCCCGGTGGTACATTCAAGAGGGCCAATCGTACTGCTTTTAAATTGCTGGAGTCAGCACCTTTATTTTCAGTCATTTATATTTCTGTTGAGAGCCGGTGGACGGCATTGTCTTTACTTTTCCGAGTACTCACTGTGGGCCTTTTCCGACAGCCCTATGGGCATATCGCGGGAGGGAGTTTACGGCTCGTACCCAGAGTATACGCGCACTGTGGTTGTAGTAGCACTAAAACCAAGGACTTAGTAATGGTGCTTAGGTGGATGTGATTTAAAATGTATAGCATGGCATGTAGTGCATATGATGTGTTGTGATGTGTGGACTGTTGTGTGATCCATCTTTCTACTTACTGAGCTAGTGAGCTCATCCCACGTGTACACCCCCATTTTTAAATGATTTTGCAGGTCATACATCTGAGGAGCATGGGGTGGGTCCCACAGTCGAATTTCCTGAAGAGGACTGGTGGACCCCTGAGGAGTTAGAGCACGGCACTGACTGCTCGTGCGAGAGCTGTGCTGCGGGACAGCAGTTCTGAGGCCGAGCTGAGCTCCACCTGGGAGTCTGTGCTGAGTTCCACTTCTGAGGCCGAGCTGAGCTCTTCTATGTGATGTCGAGCTGGGCACAACCCTTGATGCCGAGCTGAGCTCTAGCCTTGATACCGAGCCAAGCTGTGTACTCTAATTGTTTTGGTGGATCTTCTTATGTACTTGATATTTGAATTTTATTCTTTTTGTGTAAATATCATGCCTTCGGGCCCACATGTATATAATTATTGTATCACAACCCGGGTATCAAGTATTATGGGATTTTTCACAGATGAAACTTAGTCTTCCGCTGATCTGATGAGTTATATTAGTTGTGTGTATACTGTGGTGGAATACAGTATCTGATGATCCTGGCAGGTTTGGGTTAACCGGTGTTAACCCGATCACTGGCCCGGTTCTGTGAGAACGGGGGTGTGACACTAACACTATAAGGCTTGGCTCTGATACCAATTGTTGGAGATTCTTTATCATATTAAACATATGAATAACCCTATAGTGTTTAGAATACAAGAATCATCAATCAATCATAAAAGATTAATCATGGGTGTAGTCCCTAAACCAAGAACAATAAAGTACTCACATCTTAAAATACATAACCTTATAGATTTACTATATCTATAATATACAATGGGACATCCATGACATGAACCATAAATGGGAATAGAGAAGTACCTGTATAAGTTTAGAAGCCCCATGAGCATAGATCATGAACGTCTATCCCATGTGGTTAAACATTACTCCCATGAAGATGACATTGATGAACTACGCAAGTGGAGTCTTTCTATTGAGATATTCTGCATCATCTTACTTTAGGGTTTCCTCTCTTTCTGTGCACTTGCTCTTGTGAGAAAGCCGTGCTCCCAAAACTAATAAGGCATTGAGTAATGGCTGCAGGGACCGTCAGTATTCTATTTATAATAGAATCTCTAAAACCCTATTCCACTCTCACAATGGAAAGAGTTAGGAGTTTCCTAATTAGAGTGGGTCTATTATTACTTGGGCCTAATGGATCAATTGGTATGAGTTAAGCCCACATAAAAATCCTAACAGAAACATCTCCCTCTTGGAACGAGGAGCTGAGCCTGATTCATTTTGAAAAACTATGATTTAAACATGAAGTGGTGTGTGGATTTGGGGGGTGGATGAGGGAAGAGGCAGGATGACCCTTGGATGGCACGATGAACTTCATCATGCTGTGTAAAGGAAACTTTGTCCAAAACTTATGAATGAAGAAAATCGAAAATCACCTGTTAACATAGTGGCACACCCTTGTGTCTGGACATGACCCTTATGTCTCACCCAAAAAACTTAATTCCATAAAATAAGATGAACTAATTATCACATTTACCACTTGGCAGAAGATAGTTTCCCCATCTAGAGATTCTCTTAAGGGTATGTCTAAATTTAACCGACCCGGTTACAAAAATCTTGTAACCTAAATTACTGTGTCCTCATTATTTTGTCATTTTGTGATTGCTTTTAAGGTAAAAAATATAAATTACTATGTCCCCATTATTTTGTCATTTTGTGATTGCTTTTAAGGTGAAAAAAGTAAATTACTATGTCCCATTATTTTGTCATTTTGTGATTGCTTTTAAGGTCAAAAAAGTAAATTCAACCTCAACTTGTTGAATCATTACTTTAATTTAAATAGCAAAATGAGGGGTATTTTTGAGAATAAATACACTTTTCCCAAACAACCCGAACAACCCCTCGCCCCACTTGATCGTCTTCCTCCTCGCGAGTCTTTCTATTACCTTTGTTGGTTTTTATGGTATAAAGTTTGGCGAGATCATCTCTAGTGAGTCAGGTAAATGCTCTCTTTCTTCTCGGCATGTCCAATGCTTTTCTGGGTTTTAGGGTTTAAAACTTCAGGTGGACTTCATTTTTGTTTTTTGAAGTTTAGAAAACAAAACCTCTTCCCATAAATTCATGTATCAATTATATTGCAATAATTTCTATTGTTGAGCATTAGAGATGAGGTCGATAAGATAGTTCTAATCATGTCTCTCTCTCTCTCTTCAAAGAAATCAATTGTATTAAATATGCTAGTGTTTTCAAGAAAGTTAAAATCTAGGAAGATGACAAATGGCAATATTTTAGGCTTTTTTTTTTTTTTTTTTTTTCATAAAGCAATATCATAGGCTTGGTATTACTATAATGATGACATGTGAAATTTTGTAATTATAATATATTTTATAGGTTGATTTTAAGGGTTTTGGGATTAATTCTGGTCAATTCCAATTTGATTTGGATTTGGATTGATATTGGCAGCTACTGATTTGATCTCTGATTCCGTGTTTAAAATCGATTATAAGGTTTATAGGACTAGATCGTGGATCTTAAGATTTGAGGACCATTCTAGGGTTCTTTTCGGTCCAATTTTGATTCGATTGGATCAAAATTTATAAGAATCAGTTCCAAGGATGTAGGGGACGGTATCAGTATCAGTCACTGTCGATGCCTATTCGATACCGATCCTGATCGGATGGGATTGGATGGGATCGATGGGTATCGGTCTATTTTACCCCTGATTTTTATAAAAGGTACTACTTTTTATCTATTTTACCCCTGAAACAATCCGAATAACCGATCTGGATCGAGGATCGATCTCAGCCGATACGACTGATCCCAGACCGATACTTGAAACCATGATCAGTTCAATCTCCAATTCCAAGTTTAAAATCTCTAGTTGATTTGGCTAGTTTGGATCAATCCCAATTCCGATCACTATAGGATGGTATATCTAGGATTTTTGGGATTGGGCTGTTGGTATTTAGAATTTAGTGTCAATTCTAGCATTTTTGTGATTGATTGATCCAGATTGGAATCATTAGGGGCCAATTTACTCTTTGATTTTGAGTTAAAATTCTGGTATTAGCCGATTTGGATTAGAATTGGTCATGAACTATTCAACTCCGACAGTTCTAGAATGGTCAATTTAGAATTGAAATCACTAGAGGGATTGTTTTGATACTCAATTTCGAGTTTAAAATCATTAGTTGAATAAACCAATTTCGATCCAAATCGACCATAGTAATACCTATCCAGGCTGTTTCAGAATGACTGATTATAAGGCTTTTGTGATTGATTCGATTCATTTCCGATTTTGATCACTTTGATCTAAATTTTATCTAGTATTAGGCCAAACTGAAATCAAAGTTCAATTTCAATTCAGACCGGTTCGGTTTTTATTGAGTTGACTTAATGGCCTCTTGTAGGTAATATGTTCTCTTTTAGTAATTTTTTAAAGTTGTTATAAGGTTTTTTATGGTTTCGATTCGCTTGATCTAGTCCAATTCAATTTTTTACCGATTTGATAAAAACTCAAATCGATAAAAGTTCGTTTCACGTTTCTCTTGATTAGTCCAACCCACTTGGACTGAAAATATACACCTTTACTCAAAGCAATAGACCCAATCACCCAACAGTTAGTATAATTTTTATTTTTCTTTTTTCAATCCCATGTTGGACTTTAGAGAGACAAGGAATTGAGATTTGAGATTCCAAATGTAGTGATGGGTCTACTTGAGGATAAAATTCCATTTCTACCCTTTTTAAACACTTTGTCATAAAAAATGGTGCAGTAACTTTTAAGTTTTTATTGGGAATATAAACACATGAAATCACTTTTTGAATCCTCTTGAACCAATCATTTATTTCACATTATAGGACTTTTAGGTAACTAGAAGTGGGTTACAAGCCTTTTGTAACCTACCTAGGTTACAACTAGACAAACCCTTATCTTAATAGGTTTCCCTCTACCAACCCCTGTACCATGATTTGGATAATATTTCAATTGTAAGATTGATGAGTACGTAACTCACCATTGCCTGACCACCTCTACCGCTCCAACCATTAGGAGCAGTGGAAGAACGGTAATAAGCCCATTCACTACGTGCAGCCTTCCCAAAGATAATGGCACCAGCTGCTCTGAGCTTAGCAGCGACGCCGGCATCGCGAAGGACAACAGAACCTAGCAGAGCAAAGGAGCCGGCGGTGGTGTTGAGTTTATCCTTGGTGGAGATCTTGTCCTTGAGCAGTACTGGTATGCCATGTAACCCGCCAGACAGTACTGGAGCACCACCGTAGTTGCGCTTCAATTCTGCTTGGTCGGCCAGGGTGAGCACATCAGGGTTCACTTATATTATTCCCCGGACACGAGAGTTGAGTTCAACAACTTTTGATGGATAGTACTCAACTAATTGTCTCGAGGTTATAGAGTTCTGCTTTAAGGCCTCCTGCAGCTCTGCCACTGTTGATTCTGCTGGGGAGAATAAATTGTAGCCCGACACCACATATGAACAGGAAACAATCAGAATTAGTACTAGAAGAAGGCCTCTTGAGATAACTGAATGGGACAAACCCATAGTTAATTATTGATTGATTATCTCTTCAATTCCCTTGCTGATGAGTGATGAGCTCCCAAATATATAGCGTCATAGGAGCGATGCTCGCTTCTTTCCATCGTTAAAAAATATTTTATCTTTCTTTATTGTTTTTTTATTTATTTTATTTTTTAATGGTAATGAAAAAAAATAAAATCTTGCTATTGGCTCTCTCAACTATATGATTTAATAAATCTTACCTGCCATCAAATTGGTTTGGTGGCAATGAAGAGATTAATGCATATGATGACTGAGGTGATCATTCATGAGAGGACATGCCATTATATTATATAGAAGAGTAAGTGATTCAGTTTGAGATTGAAATTTGATATGTAATCAATCCCAACCTTGACCTGTCTATGCATCGGTAGGAATCTGAGTATGGTATGAATTATACTTGGAAAGTGCATAGATGGTAGCCATTCTAGTTGTAGGAACTTTCTATATCCTGCATGATGAAGGAGATTTCCTTCCTCATAGGGGAGGTTAGGAGTCCTTGTAGGTGATCTTTCCTGATTATGACAGATCCACTCCTTGCTTGGCGGTTACATATTTGATTAGGGGTGAGTTTAGCAAACAAACTTTCTTTATCCAAGGATTCTTTGATTCTCTGAGTGACGGTGGTTTAGTTGCTCAGTTTACAAGCTACTTCTTTCGAGCGCCCGATGGCCAATTAGTCTCCCATATGCTAGCCTATAAATGTAGTTGTAGCTTGGTAGCTCGATTGCTAACCTTGGTGGCTCGGATGTGGTCTGTCCACTCAGATGCAGACATACCTCAGTTGCTCAATGGCCGGCCTAAGTAGGGGGCATAACAAGGGGATGTAGCTTGGTCGCTCGGCTGCCGTTCCACGGGCGTAGGTGTAGCTTGGTTGTTAAATAGCTGAATCCTCCCGATCAGCTTCTTCGATTCCAAAACTGGCTTGTCTCGAACTTGCTCAAACCAACTAGGTCCACTTCTTGCACTAGAATTGGTGCGTACTTTTTTACCATAACAGAATGCCCCCCCACTCCTATCGAACCTCTTGTGGTCGGTTGGAGTAGTAGACCCCCTTTGAACTAGTTCTCAGTCGAAATAAACTGAGCACCCGATGGGTAAATGTAATTCTAATCCATTATAGTCAACAAGGTTCTTTTATCCAAGGGTTCTCTGAACGACCTATGGTGGCTACCAAGCCGCTAGAGATTTTCATTCACCGAGTGGTGGCGAGGTCCTGCCTAAGCAGCCATGCCATCAGTTGCGCCATCAGTTGAGTGTTGAGGAGCCGAACCATCTCACCTGCCTGGTTCAAATCTCATGCTTCTCCATAAGGGGTGACAAATCGTGGGCTAGCCTCAAATGCCCCCAATCCCTTGAGGATTTATTTAAGTAGTATCTTATTCTTCTTCTTCCCCGATTATTGTGAGTGTTCTTCTTCCTCTCTGAGCTTTTTCCATTCGTTACAAGTATCCTCTAGGTCTTGCTACTGACATTTCCCAACTCTTTTCCTTTGTTCGTGATCATTTTCGGTGCTGCGCTCCGCATTTTATCTTGTTGGACTTCACTTGAGTGCCAGTAAGCCCTTTCCCTGCTTGTCTCATTTTTTTTATAGCTCTGCTACTTCTTCCTTTGCCATCAATGGCTTCCTTCAGTAGAGACCTGGCGGCAGAGTATAGGGCAATCACCACGACCAATATGGTTACTTTTGTTGCTCCCTCTATTCTCCAACAGAAAACACCCTATGGGGAAAGCAGTGTCCATTCCTGCTGCCATCTCCATCATGGCCCCATCTACAACAACGAGGCCAAGTCTAGCAATTCCTGGCACCTTTAGAGGATTGGTCCTACTTTTATTAGTCTTGCATTGCTAGGCTACAAGGTAGAAAATTTCCATAGCCACATAACTGAAGGGAACTGGTTAGGATTAGGAGGACCTACCAGATCCCTAATTCGATCACCCTCTGAGCTCCTTTTGCAACCAAGAAGACTTGCAGCCTGGTCGGTGATGAAGTTTGCCTATATGAAGAGTTCTTCAGGGGTGGTTTATGATTTCCTGTCCAATCTTTGATGAGTGAGATCTTAGCCTACTTTGGCATTTCCTCTATAGCTCATCTACAATGGGTGGCAAAATGTGCTGTGATTTTGTGCCATCGTGTTCGGCCTTAACCGAGAGACTTCTTTCAATCTTTTCTTGACTTTTTTTTTCACTTGAACATGCTGAGCCATCGTCGTGGTTGGTATGCCTTGAGCAGGGTGTAAAGGTCAAACTAGTAGATGGCAACCCTTCTTCCATTAAGGGATGGAAAAACAAGTTCTTTTTTGCATCGGGATTGAAGGTTTATTGACTGAAAATGTCTAGTACGAGCCCGACATTATAATGGTGAACATTCGTCCAACACTCTCTCTTTTAGATGAGTAGACTCTTACCGCAAAAAAAAAGACAGGTTGCACCATTAACACTATCGAGCTAAGTGACAAGAACTTTCTTACTCTGTACTGCTTGAGTGCAGGTGAACAGTTCGACTGAGTTTTTTTTTTTGGTGGTTGTCGGTTTCTTAGTTCTCGATAATCTTGTTTTTTAATTTTCTGTAGTGCTGCTCAACCTTCAGTAATTGCAAGCTACCTTTCCCACCCACAAATCCCAGAATAGGAGCCAAGAGGAAGTACAAAGGAAGCAAGAGGCTGAGGTTGTTGAGCACCCACTAGAGAGGAGTTGAAAGAGAAGAAGGGCTAAAACAGATGCTCCTCCCTTAGTTGCTTCAGCTGTCACTGTTTAGTAGGTTCCTTGGCCAGCCGAGGAAAAGCTTGACGAGGCAGCCCTTCCCATTAAGGTTGAACTGTCTCAGGGCTCTCGTTCACCTCCTTTGGTAGTGCTTTCCTCGAAGGAGCAAGTGAATGAGCAAGATCCGCTCCAGGAGGTGGTGCAGGAGTCTACATGCATTGTCTAGGGATCCGAACAAAAATTCCAAGAGGGAAGGCTTGCAGTCCAAGCTTATTTGATCTTAATGTCGACTTACATACTGAGGATGAGCACCCCTAAGAACAAGAAGAACCTGTCGAGGAGTCTGACTGACTCGCTGATGCTACAACTTGGGGAGACTTAGTAGCCTTTGATGATGCGAGCCGAATGAGGATCGTGTTATATGAAAACTGTATGGCTTTTTGGGGAGAACTTCATAGCCAGATATTGGACCCATACTTGTCGATATCCCCATGATGAGGGGATCCTGGAAGGGTTGATTCACCCGAGAACTCGGCCGAAACGGGAGAGGCATGCTTGCTTGGGTTAGTAGCTCACGTTCTAGCTGTATGGCTATCTATTTTTTTACAAATTCTTCCTTTGCTCGTGTGCAAGCCTCATCTTACATCTTTGAATGTTATGATCAGGAAAAAAGGTTGGAGGCCATGGTTGAGACTCTTCGGGCCTCTGTTGCTGCCAAGGACCGAGAGATTGAAGGTAAGGACATAGAGATTGCCACCAAGGGCGAGGAGATCGATCCTTTTTCCGAAAGGCTAGGGATTACGATCTCTGAGTGTGAGGTGTCTAAGGCCTCCACTTTGGATGCTCATGGGCGAGCATCTCTATTCGAGGCTTTAGTCATCATGGCTATTGAAGCCCATAACATTGACAAGTCTCGTTGGGAGGACAGAGAGAAGATGCTTTCTTGGGAGTATCTTGAGCATTAAGGCAGACTTGGGCTCTGCTCAGGTTTGGATCAAAGAAGGGGACCTCTCTCTGCAGCACAAGCAAGTGGCCAGGGAAGATGCCGAATGGCGATGGATCAGCTAGAGTCCAAACTTAGATCGTCTTAAGAGTAACTAGTGGTTGTGCGAGGCCGAGTGATTGAGACTTTCAAGGCCTCGAAAGACTTTGAAGTCTATGTTTCTTCTTTCCACTTGGACATGTATATCTACGGTGCCTGTGAGTGCCAAGGCTTTGTTTTGAAAGAGCAGCCATCCTTTGACTTTCGCCTATTCGCGCTCACTAATGCCCTAACCTCATAGGGGGAAGAACAAGAGAAGCATTGCTTGGAAGCAACCCGACTATTGGATGCTCATCTAATTGAAGAAGAAGAAGAAAAAGAAGAAGAAGAAGAAGATGATGATGATGATGATGCAAAAGATAGGGTGGAGTCAGTTGACGCCTAATCCATTTTTATTACACCCCCTTTTTTGTGACTTAGCCCTTGTAGCCCTTAATGGAACAACTTCTCGGGATCGATACTTTTCGTGCTAATCGGTATTTTGTGAATTGGCCTTTTGGCCTATGTAATGAAAAGCTTTACACTATGGCTCCTCTTTACTGCTTGCTGACCTCCCAACCTAGCTTTAAGGAGATCAATCCTTTTTAACTTCTAACCATGTTGGTCTTTAAGTGCCGACTGAAGTAGGTCAAGCCTTTTGCTTTAGAACATAGGGTCTTCGTGATGCCAACCTGGGGTTAGTCTTTGAGATTTCCGACCGAAGTAGGTTGGACTTTTCATTTTAGAACGTCAAGTATTAGTGTGGCCAACTTGGGGTTGGTCTTTGAATTGCCAACCGAAGTAGGGCTTTTCACCTTAGAATGTAAGGTCTTAGTGTTACCAACTCGAGGTTGCTCTTTGAGATTGCTGACTAAAGTTGGTCGGGTTTTTCACCTTAGAATGTAAGTCTTTTTGAGCTGACATCGAAATAAGGTTGTGAAGCTTTGACTTGTATTTAAAGAAACTGAGGGTTAAGAAACTTGAGTTAACAAACTGAAAAGTAATTAAAATAATTCTAGTAGCTTTACCTGATCAGTCGACCCACGATGGGATACTAGTAATACTTCTTGAGGTTCTCTAAGTTCCATGCTCTTATTATGGCTCCTCCTCCCTGAGTCTGCAATTAATACATTCCTAGACGTACTGTCTTGTGTAGACGCTCGTTCCAAGTTAGCACTTAGTTTTCTTGTGTTTCGTAGGTCGGATGCCTTGGTTCTTTGGAGGACTAGGTCGCCTAGCTGGAAGATTCTCTTATTTACCCTTGATTTATAGAATCTTTTAGTCCTTTGCTTGTATGTCTCATCCTTTGTTGCAGCCTTTTCTCGTGCCTCGTCTAGAAACTCTAGGTTAGGCTATAACCCTTCTTCATTTGTCTCTTCATTGAAACTCCGGGATCAGTGCGATCCTACAAGGATTTTGGCTGGAGCAAAGGCTTTTATTCCATATGCTATTTTGAACGGTGTTTCATTTGTCGGAGTTCGAACCATGGTTGGGTAAGCCCAAAGTACATTAAGTAGCTCAATAGTCGACTTTTTCCTTTTTAGTTCAAGTTGTTTTTTTAGCCCATCTAGGATAGTTCGGGTGGATGCCTCCACTTGGGGTAGGATACGACGTATTATGGAACTCATTATGGTCACAAAACCTTATGAAAGTGGGGTTGTCAAATTATTTTCCGTTATCCTTCAACAGGATCTTAGGCACCTTGAACTGGTAGATCACATCATTCTTGATGAACTTCTCCATATTCTCCTCCGTTATCCAAACCAGTGGTGAGCTTCAATCCACTTTATGAAATAGTCAATAATGACTGAGGAATTTGACGTTGCCTTTGTAGATACAAACTATCCTAAGATTTCAATCCCCCACATGGCGAAGGGGATTGTATTAAGAATTAATGATAGCTCGGTCATGGGTCGGTGTGTTACCGAAGCATGGATCTGGCACGACCAACACTTTTAGACGTATGTTATTGTGTCCTCTTGCATTTTTTTCTTTTCAGTAGAGGCCTTGCTGAAAAACTTTGTACGATAGAACTCGGCCGCCTAGATGGCTTCCATAGATTCCTTTATGTACTTCAGCTCGACTTTAGTTGGACCGAGGCACATGAGGAGGGGCCCAGAAATCGACCTTTTGCATAATGCTCCATCCTCTCCCAGGATGTAGTTCACCAATAATCTCTTCACTTTCCATGCTTTGGCTCAATCCTCAGGTAGAGTGTTGTCTTTGAGGCACCTAACCATGCTACCTATACCCTCGTAGTCGACCATTGTTAGGCGGGATAGAGCATTGGCTTAGGTTTTTTTAGCTCTGGGAACTTGCTTTATCTTGAACCTGGAAAATTGGGTGATCAAACTTCTTACTTTCTTAAGGTAGCTCATCATCCTCTTTTTTCTTGCTTCATTATCACCTTTTACCTGTTTGACAATCAATTAAGAGTCATTGTGGACTAGTAACTCGGTAGTTTGTACTGGTCGGGCTACCCAGAGTCGTGCTAACAGTGCTTCATACTCCTCCTCATTGTTTCTGGTGGCAAAGGAAAACCGTAGGGTGTATTATATCTTGAATTCCTCAGGGCTTATTAAGATTAGTCCCGCTCCGCTCCCCATTTCGCTACTCGAACTATCAATGTACACTATTCATTTCCACAGAGGAGGAGAGTTTTCTTCTTCACTTTCTTCCTCAGCTAGTGTGCACTCAACTATGAAGTTTACCAGTGCTTGGCCTTTGATGGCGGTTTCTCAGTCAATAATCTATGTCATGCTCACTCAACTCGATTGATCAATTGACTAGTCACCTTGTGACGCTCGACTTATGAAGGATTTTCTTCAATGGCCAGTAGACCAACATCGTGATTAAGTGCACTTAGAAGTATGGCCTAAATTTTTGAGCAGCGACAACTAGTGCAAAAGCTAGATTCTCTGGGCCCGGATACTGAGTCTCAGCATCTAGGAGGATATGACTGACATAGTAGATCGGCCCTTGTTGCTTCTCTTATTCTTTACTAGAGCTACGTTAATGGCTACAAGTGACACTGCCAAGTAGATATGTAGCTCGTCCCCGGTTCTGGTTGAATGAAGAGAGGTGGTGACATGAGGTAAATCTTCAGTGCCTCGAACGCATTCTGGAAGTCTAACATTCAGAGGAAGTCCTTTGGGGACTACAAGTTTTTTAAAGTTTTGAAGAAGGGCATGGATTTGTCGCCTATATAGGAGATGAAATGGTTGAGTGCTATGACCTGATCGGCGAGTCTCTGAACCTCTCAA
>NW_024869571.1:9901-12019 GCF_013358625.1 Macadamia integrifolia | reverse complement strand
GGTTGCAAAGGTTTCACAGAAAGGGGAAGTTGAGCCCAAGATACATTGGACCATTTGAGATCTTAGCCCGGGTTGGCTCAGTAGCCTACATGCTTGCTCTGCCACCTTCACTCGGGGATGTACATAATGTATTCCATATATCCATGCTGAAGCGATATGTTCATGATCCCTCTCATGTATTACCCGTGGAACCAGAATACCTAAAAGCTGACATGACCTATACAGAGCAGCCGACTGAAATTTTGGACCGAAAGGTGAAGACCCTTCGCAACCGCTCCATTTCCTACGTAAAGGTGCGATGGGCTAATCATTCACTTGAAGAAGCATCTTGGGAGAAAGAGGAGGAAATCCAAGCCAAGTACCCTCTTCTCTTTGAACAATCAGGTACGCCAATTTCGAGGACGAAATTTTTAGAAAGGGGGGGTAAATGTAATACCCTACTTCTTAAACCAGGTCTGATTACACGGTTGATCCGGTTTAACCATGCAGGACCCAAACCGGAGAGAGTTAAAGTGGGTTCCTTATGGACTATGATGGCAAGGGTGACCTTAAACACCGGCTGGCCGGACAAGTCCGAGCCAGTGCCAGAAGAGACGGGTGTACCCAAGCTGTGTACATGCACATATCATAAGGCCATGTACGGATAAAGCAGGTATGTAGCCGTATCTATGGGCGCATACGTATATTACATCTTATGCCAAGAGTGAGTTTCGTGCCGAGGGCCGAACTCTGTCAAAATCCCACTTGTTGGGTAAGTTTTGGCCCTCAGGTGGGCGGTCACAGGTGGGCGCATCCACCCACCTGAGTGACCCACCCATGTGATTACTTAGTTATTTTCGGAAGTATAAATAGTATTTATGATTTCTTTTTTGTTCTTTTCTCATTTATGACACTCGGACGTTGGTGAGAAGAGTAAAGAGGAGAGAGAAAAAAGGGAAAGAAGAGGAGAAGAGAAGGAAGAGGAAGAAGAGATGGATTTCGGCGGCGCCGAGGATTGATCTTCCCATTTCGACGCTGGAAGAGTGATCTCCAACGCTAGATCTACGTTTAGAGGTGAGCAAAGGCTGGGTTCCTTAAGCTTTCACCATACCCAAGTGAAAACCCTTGATTTGGGTAGGGTTTCTTGAGGTATTATAAATCCCCCTTGAGATGATGAATCTAAGGTTTAATAGATGATCTATGTGTTGATTTTGAAGGATTTGGAGAAGTTTTTACAAGGTTGGAGAAGCATTATTGATTTGAAGTGATTTTGGGATTTTGAAGGAGTTCTTGAGCAAAGAAGGTATGATGGCTTTCCATTCCTTAAATCTAACATAGATCTAGGTTAGACCCACCTTATGAGACCTTGAATGTGTGGAGAATGGGTTTGGAAAAGCCCCATTTGAATCCCTAAAGGTTGGGAGAAGTTTGGGAAGAAACAGCAGTTTCCCGCCAAGATCGGTGGGCCAAGACTGGTGGGCACCCGCTCGCCTGTGGGCACCCGCCTGAGAGGGCAGGACCGGTGGGCCACCCTGCTCGCAGGTCTTAGCAGGACTCTCGGGCCCAACCGACGGGTCAGACTGGTGGGCCAACCTACCCGTAGGTCAAGACCGGTGGGTCTGACTGGTGGGTCAGACAGGTGGGTTGTCCGACCCACCCGAGAGGCTTCGAACGTGATTTTTACGTCCGATTGGACCCAAAACGGACGTGTGACCTTCTTTTAGGATTCTAAACATGATCTTATCATTGGATCGTGTTAATCTTGATCCCAAAGTGGTGAAATAGTAACCCCGCTCACTCATGATAGGTTCACCTTCTCACACCGGATCTCACCCGTTCCGAGCGTGAGTCCTTGTACACTACAGGTAAGTGGGGAGAGGACATTTGGCCTTGTTTCAAGGAATTTTTTGGCATGCATTTAAATTGTATCTAGAGTAGCCATGTCATCATGCAAATGTTATGTAAATTAGTCATCCTCACCTTGTTGTGCTATGGGTGTTGTGTTTATTTTCTAAATGCCAAGTGATGATATGCTTATGTGATGAATGTTGACATCATTGTGCATGATGCATTAATAGACTAGATGTCGTAGTCGGCTTAGAAATGAGTGCATTGGTGGCCCGTGGTATAGGACGCGAT
>NW_024869571.1:0-5894 GCF_013358625.1 Macadamia integrifolia | reverse complement strand
TGGGACCGCAGTTCTGATACCGAGCTGAGCTCCACTTTTGATGCCGAGCTGAGCTCTACCTTTTGATGCCGAGCTGAGCTCAACCTTTGAGACCGAGCTGAGCTCTAAGCTTTGACACCGAGCTGAGCTGTACACTCTGATTTTTGATGATTCCTTTTGAATACTTGATATGTAAATTGTATTCTTTTTGTGTAAATATCATGTCTGCGGGTCCATATGTACTTAACTATTGTATTACAATTTGGGTATCAAGTATTATGGGAATATTCACAGGTAAACCAAGTCTTCCGCTGAACTGATGAGTACTTTCTTAGTTGTGTGTATGCTGTGGTGGAATACTGTATCAGATGATCCTGGCAGGTTTGGGTTAACCGGTGTTAACCCGGTCACTGGCCCGATTCTATGTGAACGGGGTGTGACATAATGTGTGTCGGGTAGGCTTGCGGACTAACTCACTCTTTCTCTTTGTCTTCTATCCCTCCAATAAAAATTCTTTTTCAAATAAAAAAAATCTACTACTTAGACATTGATAAGGATTTCTAAATCAAAATGTTAGGCCATTAGATTAGCATCTGGGTCCTCTCCAATAAGAGCGGACCAGGTTCACGTACGAGAATGACCCTGATCTGTGGATTTAGAATCAATTTTCTCTCTATTCATTTAATAGATTTTAAATCCATGGACTAGGGACGTACAAGAACATTCTCATACGTGAACTTGATCCATTCACCTCTCCAATCACTAGACAGAATTGGGAGAGTTGCGGCCATAATTATTTAGAATGCATTTTAAATGCTTTGTTTATTTATTTATTTATTTTTGCCGTAGTGAGTGGCCCCAAATATGTCACCAATGAATTTTTATCGCCCTTTGTGAAGATGACGTCATCATTCTTAAAAAGCACTGAGAGAAGCCCACAAACAACTTGTAGGAAAATAGAATGGCTCCACAATGCCAGATAAATAAGAGAGGATATTTAAACACTGGCGGTGTGTAGTGGCATCTATACCCCTGCCCAATGGGAAAACAAAAGACATATTTCCTACCGACGTGTTGGAAGGGGATACTCAAATCCATTTTTGTCACTAAAACTGAAAAAGGTAAGTCATTGATAGGAGAGGGTGTGAATCAAAGAGTTGGATGAATCTTCACCTCAGTAGTGGATGAATCACCTATCCTTTTTGTTCTACAAATATATCCCTCTTTATCCTTGTAATGGCAGAAAATAGGACAATTATTGAATATTGATTCATACGGATCAAGTGATCGTATGAGCAGTGAATCTTTTCTCTTAAATTGGGAGAAAAAGAGAGGTTACAACTCCGCCTTGGCTGTGCAATTTACATTTTACAGTTGAGATCGGATTTTAGATACAAAATTAATGAAAATGCATTCTCTGTCTAGGAGTGTGCCACTATGCCTAGAGACGCGTGCAAAATGACCATTGTCCCCTCTTGTGATGTAAGGGCCACACTCCTAGACAAAGTAGCGGCAGGTTTTTATAACCGCAGCACAGGTAGATTAAAACTCATCGGTGTTCAATTGCTGTGGGACAAACCACAACGATATGATTTCCAATAAAATGAAACAGAAGATCATTCACAGGAATACATTGACACAATTAATCACTTAGGAATACATTGACACAATTAATCACTTCAAAATACCAATCTAGCAAATACAGAAAAAAACTACAACACATTTTCTTCTTCTTCTTCTTCTTCTTCTTCTTCTTCCTTCTTTCTGTGGAAAAGAGGATGAAGGTAATATATAAATGCAGAAGTTATAAGTTGAACGTAATCCAATGAAATCGTGCAAGAAATCAAAATTTCAAGCCATACGAGGAACACTACAATTCCCACAGTATGGGTGAAAGTAGTGGCTCCAATGCTTGAAATAAAGGTCTGTAATGAAATCTCATAACGATTAAAATCAGGAAAGCCATGACTTGGTAATACTGCTATCAAGCCCTCCAGGAACGCTCCTGTAAAGAAGATAAGGGCGAGGTATACAAGAACTGTACAAATTACCAACGATGAAGAATATAAATGTTCGCCAAGTGAGGCCGTGAACAAGAGAATCAAACTAAAAATCGACAGATTCAAAGCAGCAATATCCAAATGTATAAATTTTTGGAAGTGTCCATTGTCCTGGAGTATCGGCTTTCCATTATTGCTACTGTAGCCACCGGGGACTTGTACAACTGCTGTGAAGGCCGCAGCTGCAATAAGAGACGCTACTATCTGGAGGATTTGCCCCATTTCCTTTTGGCTCTGTGTAATCTTTGTTGTTGTTGCTGCAACTTTCTCTGGCTTATTGCCTAGTTGCACCTCGTCCTCTTCCTCTTTCTCTTTGTGGTCAGAGCGTATTTGCAATTGCTCCTTGTTTACTCCTATCATCCATTTTTTCTCTCCTCTTACTCCTATTGCATCCCGTGGCAACCAAATTCTAGCCCACATTTGGTGAATCTGAAACTGGATAAAATTAATCTTCTGGCACTCATCAAGTGTGAGAAATTTGATTTTCTGAATAGTGAAATTATTAGACCTTAATTACGTGGCAGCCCATATGTGCTAGGTGAAAAAAAAAATTATATATATATATATATATATATATATCATGCATGGCATGTGACAATTAACAAATTTTTCTTTGGATCCCATCTTCAACTGTTTGGTGAGGAATTTTCAAACGAAACTTGGCTACTGCTTGGGTTGGCTGCAACCCTTGGTACCAACCAGGGAAATGAAATCTCAGGGATAAGGGTGAAAAAATTTACCTAAAGTTGGCATTTTCAAATCTATCTCTGGGATTCCATTCCCTTGACTGCAACTCACGCAGTAGCGAATTTTCTTAAAGCTATGTTTGGTTTCAAGAAATAAAAAGAAAAATAAAAATAATAATAAATTTAAATTTGAGGAGCGAGATAGACACATAACTCAATTGATACATTTTGATAAAAAAAAAAAAATAAGGATGATGCAAGGATTGAGTTATATATGAGTTTATCTCTTTCTTCACATTTCAAATTTAAATTAAAAAAAAAAATTTGTTTCTTTTAATTTCATTTCATTTTTTCACAACTGAACATAGCCTATATTGCTAACAACTGCTAGCGCAATTGGTTAAGGGCTACTTGTTGAAATAGTTTCTGCCATGGCATGTCTAGAGTTCAAGTCCCCCCCCCTCTTTCCCCTAGTCTCCCTTTCTTATGTTGGGTGCCATCGCTTTGGGCTGTCATCCTAGTTGGCCCATGGGGCCTCGAATAATAATTGTCCAAAAAAAAAAAAAAATTCTTTGCTAAAATCACAAGATATGTAGAGGACGTGGTTCACAAGCCAATACAAATACGTAACATGAGATCCTTTGGAATCATGATTGGCTTGTAACGCTCACGAGGCTCACATTAGTCTTTTTGAGAAAGTAAAAGAAAACAAAGCGGAGGAAATAAAGAAAGGCTCACCAAAGAAAAGATTGTGCATTGGAAAGGGATCAATTGAAAATTTTCAGTAGCTGTCTGACCCTTGTTGTTCGTCGCTTTTACGTCTACTCTTCTATTTGAACGAAAAGCTATAATATGCCAGATAAAGCCTTGTGTTGCTGCAAGGTGTAATGGGGTGTTTCTATCATCATCTGTCTTGTTTATGAGTTCCTGAAGCTCTTGCTGCTTGAAGGCAAACCAGATTTTCTTGAAGTCCTTACTCATCACGGCAAAGTGAAGAACATTACGACGCTTGTTGTCCAGCAACTCCCCCGAATCTGGACACCATTGGATGAGTTCTCGAAATACCTCAATGCTTGATTCAAGTGCAGCTATGTGAAGTGGTGAGAGACCATCTTTATCCAATTTATACGCACTGGAAGTATCATGCCTTAACAACTGTTGTACTATCTTGAGGATGTTGTATCTATTGGATAACAACTGTTCGAGGACGTTTTTATATCTATTGGACACTGCATAGTGGAGAGCCGTCCTTCCATCTTTATCTGCTTTATTCACAAGTACTTCTCCCTTCTTCTCTAAGAGTATTTTCACCACATCTGGTATTTATTTATTTATTTTTTAAGTGCACCATAAAGACAAACATTAATTGAATAGAGATTGTAAAAGAATTGAAAATAAAGAATAGCTATCTCACGACCCAACCAGGAATAATGCAAGGGTAAGGTGCAGCCCTTACGGCGGGGATCTGAATTAGATCCTATCATTCTCGTGTAAGATTTCCATTAGGTGGGCTAGCATAGTCCAAGGTTTATTTTCAAAATCGGTTTATTTGTGTTTGATTACAGATGGAGTAAGCAGAAAGAATTCAGTATTGGTAAGTGATTTCTATGGAAATATTGTATTCTATTAGCACAACTTAATGGTATGAAATATATATTACTATGTGTGGACCCAAGATATTGTTTCCTTAATGGGAAGGAAACCCTAAAGTGAATGACTAGAGAAACTTAAAGTCAGAAGGGAAAGAGGGTAGACCAGATGGTCGTGCTGGGATCAGAGGAGTTAACGTTCTTTAGCCATGAATTCAAGTATGCCTAAACCTAACTCTGCAATCATTGTTGCATGCTTATCTGATCTCTATGCGGCATGTTGTGTATATATTTTCTATCATCCCATACATTGCCTGATTCTCAAATAGAATTCAATTCTCTTTCTTCATATAATTGATTTTCACATTGAGTGAATTCCATATGGAAATCAAGCACCGTAAGAGAGCGAGGACCTGATCCAAACTCCAAATTATCAAAACAAAAATCCATACATCAACCCATATATAATTACATGATAAACAATATATATATATATATAGGCATTGAAAAAGTTAAATACCTAGCCTCTCCTCAACGACAGCCACATGTAAAGCTGTCCGGCCATATGGTCCACCGTGAGCTGGAGATGGACAAATGAGAAAGATATGGTTGAGAATATCCAAGTGTCCATCTTTGGCAGCCAAATAGAGTGGAGACTCCCGACATCCATCCACATCAACATCATAGTTGGGATGCCCTAAATCAGGATCAACCTCAGTCAGCAACTTCACCATCTCAAGGTCATTTCTTTGCACAGCTTCATGCAGGGCTGTGTTTTTGCTTTCATTTCTCATCCTTATTTTCTCAGGAACAAGTAAACTACTACTTCCACTTTCAATGTCATGGTCAGAAGGCCAAGGCTTAATCTTTTCAATTAGAAATTTAGCAATGGAAGCGTGGCCTTCTCTGGCTGCTACATGAAGGGCAGTATCACCTTCTGAATTCACCTGTGTGAGAAGAGATAGGCTTTTGCTGTACTCCGTGCTGCCTTCTAAACTTGAATTGTGTTGAAGAAGAGCAAAGTACACTTTCTTTACAAACTCTCTGTGACCAAACCTCACAGAGACGTGAAGGGCTGTGTTCTTATTTGGAGTTACTCTCAGCAGTCGGCTAGAATCTTCATCCACTACATCCTGGAGAAGTGTAGTTTTACCAAGCTTTGCAGCCCTGTAGACTTGAGGATCCATGGAAATAGTCGACATTACACAAGGATTTTGGTGGGATGGAGAAGGAAGGACCGGACAAGGAGAGCACTAGGATTTAGGTGGGAGGAGAAGAGGAACGGAGGGAGGAGTCCACAATGTTTCCTACAATACTTAGGAAGGCAATTTATAATTGTAAGAGATACAGTACTCAGCTAACTCCATAGAGGAGTCCAAATTCTGGGGAGAGAGAGAGAGAGAGAGAGAGAGAGAGGAGGATGACGATGTGGAAAGAGCCCGTGGCTGCATGGCTTTAGTGCACGGTGTCGAATCGGGTATCAGTCATTTATCGAAATCAATACGATACTGATACAATAATGACATTGATCAATGTATCAGATAATTTTAAACCAAGTTTTCAGTTTTTTTTTTTTTTTT
>NW_024869570.1:0-12085 GCF_013358625.1 Macadamia integrifolia | reverse complement strand
TTTTTTTTCGGTAAAAGGAAAATATATTAAAACAAAGAAAGAAAACAAAACCTCATGTCACTAAGGAAAGCCAAAGGTGGGGATCCCCTAAACACAAAAATAAAATAAAATAAAATTAGGGGCACATCAAGATAGGGAGAGGGGACGGAGGGAGGATAATTACACCCATCCAAAAAAGGGGGAACAACCAAGAAAGGGGAGGGAAGAAATAAGCATAAGAAGCAAACAAGATGATACATTAAAATCACGGAGGAGAGGAGAGAGGAAAACAATAGGGAGATCACAAGCAAGGGCAAGGTGCATGTTTATGCTAGAATTAGAGCACACCGTAAATCTGTGAAGAATTTTATTCCTAATCTGAATTTGATCTGGCTGAAGTGAGATTTTAAAAAAAAAAATTTGTGGTTTACTTACAAGAAAATTATAGTTTTTTTTTTTTTTTTTTCTGGTAGGAGAAAAAGATTGTATCTCATCCTCTCAATTTGAGGGTGTGTAATTTGAAAAATAGGGTAGATGAAATATTTGAAAAAGCTACAATTTATTGACATTTTTTCATATCTCACTTAACTATGAAATTTCCATACTCCTTTTCATTTCAGCATTTGAAATATTCATAATCCATAGGAGCATAAAATATGCATCCTCCTAGGGGTGTCAATGGGCCGGGTTGAAAACCCAGCCCAACCCTAAGGTCTCTTAACTCAACCCAAGCCAAGCCAAGCCCAGCCCAGCCCAGCCCAGCCCAGCCCAGCCCTAGGTCGGGCTGGGATATCTCAGCCCAGGTCCCAACCCTGTCAGGTTTAGCCCAACTCAACCCTGATGGACCTGATTGGGCCGGGTTTAACCCAATCCAATCCAACCCAATAGTATCTGTTACTTGGTTGCTTGATCTTGATGCAGTACAGGGGTCAAAGACTAAAGTTTTTGTATATGTGTAGATTGTGAACAACAAATGACCTTTTTCTACAAGTACCCATTAATAATTATTAGCATATTTATATGATTATATACTAAATACACATGGTTGGGTTGGGTTGACACCTCAACCCAGGCCCAACCCAATCCTGCCTCGGGCGTGAAAATCTCAACCCTAACCCACCCTATGGGCTGAAATCTCAGCCCAAGCCTTGTTCGGGCTCAGGGCGGGCTAAGACTAGTTCAGGTTGATCGAGCTTTTTTGACACCCCTACATCCTCCCTTGTAAAACTCTGGAAGTTGAAGCTCAACCAAAAGTTTGGAAATGTTACCTTTTTCTATATCTTGGCTATCATTTGTTATCTCTTAGGCCCTGGAAGGATTAAATCCTTATCTTTACTTGGGTTGTGTTAGCACAATCTTATATTATGTTCCAAGTAGCTAGACTACCTGGCTCCCCCATTTGTTATAAGTTATCGGACCTCACTAAGGTTAAAAGAGAAGCTCTTAAAACGGTACACTAGGGTTTGTATTTCAGGTTTTTTAAAGAGAAACTACAGCAATGCCATGTCTAACATCAAAGATTTGAAGAGTAGAGGATCTATAGTTCTTCATGGAGTAGATGCAACAACGAAGTCGGTCGATGAGTTCCTCACGGACATGAGATTTGATCAAATTATTTTCAACTTTTCCTATGCTAGTTGGTTCAAGAAAATATCGCGGGAGAACCAAATCAGGTAAATTTTTGTTTAAAACTAGCAAATAACTCATTTTGATTTTAGGCTATGTTTGGATTTCAAGAAAAGAAAAGAGAAAAAAAATCATGATGGGACTGATCAAGGTAAGTCTCACTGACCAGATACAATTAGATGATCATCAAATTGCTAAATTATCATATTATTAAGGGAAAATTACATCCCCTCTCTGTAGTTTGTCAAAATTACACATAGATTCAAGGGTTTGAACGAATTATGCCTCCATTTCCTAGCATTGATGGTGTGAATGTATTAGTTTTAAACAATAAAAGACCATATTACCCTTTAGTGCACTGCTGAGGTGGATGGTGCAGATTTGGAGTGAGAAGGATACTTCTTATCTGGTTTACAAACTCCTGAACCCACCACGGTTTCTCATCTGGACCGGTTACGGATTGGATTACAGATTCAATTTTAGGGTTTTTGTACTCTTCTTCAACATCGTTACTGTTTGATGGGTTTGTTTCGAAGGAGGTACTATTTGTGTTTTCTCCCTAATTTGACAAGGAAGGATTTGTTCGTCAAAGAAAAGCTCATCAGCGGAAAATGGTGGTTCTTGTTCGAAGCTTGCTGGAACGCCAAAATCAAAATCGAAACTGGAATCCAAAAGAGATGCACAATATTCTTCGACGGTAACGACATCTGGGTGGCATAGATCATGAGGAAACAAAATTCTGAGACCCATCCCGAGATCAGAACTCTCGGAGGCCGAGCAGAGATCGATCACCATAGGACACTGGGTTGGGAGAGGAGTCAATTAAGTTAATTGGAGCACGTTGAAATCGAACATCGAACAAGAACATAAATTAAAGAAGGGAAAAAGAAAAGGAGAACGTACCTTTAGATAGCATTGAAAATAAATCTCTTTTGAGAGAGATTCGACTTTCAGATTACATCTCTCTCTCTCTCCCCCTCCCGATTTAGACTATTATAATTCAAAGAGAAGGGAAACCCCTGGAAGAAGAAGCAATTTTGAAAATGGAAGATGGAAGTTGAAATTTGAAGGAGGAAGAATGAGCGGTAAGAGAGAGAGAGAGGTGAGGCAGAGAGGAGAGCTCGTGCGAGGTCTTCAGAACACAGAGAATGAGTGAATCTGTGATCCAACCCCAAAGTCGTGGTCGGTTCAGAGAGAATCGCTCCCCAAGATCGGACATCAATTGCTTGAAAGAAAATAAAATGCGGAACGATTCATGAAGATTGATAAGCATGCACCATAAATACTACAAAACAAGTTTTAGGCATACCTGAATCCATGACTGAATAATAAGAACTCCTCAATGTCTTCTTGTATGCTCCTCGTACAACACGATCAATGTTGGTCTGGTCTACCCTCTTTCCCTTTTTGCTTTTGGTCGTTAGCCTCACTTAATGGGTCAGTGATAACTATATATAGGGGTGATGGTAGGGACCAACCCTGCAATAAAATTAGGGTTTCCTCCCCATTAAGGAAACAATACCTTAGGTCCACACATAGTAATAAATATTTCATACCATTAAGGTGTGCTAATAGAATCCAGTATCTCCATAGAGATCACTTACCAATAATATTGGATTCTTTCTGCTTACTCCATCTTTAGTCAACACCACTAAACCAGTTTTGGAAACAAATCTTTGACTATGCTAGCCCACCTAATAGGAAATCTTACACCTTATCCACACTTTCAAACATCCTCCTCCTCAACATCGCCGCATCCACCACTTTCACCATCTGCTCCTATCTCTCCTCTCTGCACTCATCGCTCTCCCCCTCTCCTCAACATGCAACCTATACACTTACTTTTCATTGCTGTTATCTCCTTCTGGCTTCCCATAGGCTCCAACAAATAAAGGATACAAGAGAAAGGGATTCACAAGCAATGGTTTTGTCAGACGCAAAGATAGCATCCCATTCTTGAATCCATATATAGGTCTTTAGAAATGGAATTTGGGAAATAAAATTGTATAGAGAGCATCCAAACTAAACCACCCTTGTAAAGTTGCAACCAAAAAGAATGCGATTAGCAAATTCCATTTGAGCCTCACATTTTTGACATGATGTATGGAAAGGAATATGCCTATATATGGGAGAGGGCTTTAATGGAAGCGAAACCTTAAGCACAAACATGCCAAGGAAAACTCTTCATCTTGGGTAAAGTTTGAATAGACCAAATGCCCTTCCATAGTCCATAGTGAACGGATTAGGTTCACGTACGAGAATGTTCTCGTACACTCCTGATCCATGGATATAGATTCTATTAAATGAAGAGAGAGAAAATTGATTCTATATCCACGGATCAAGACCATTCTCATACGTGAACTTGATCCGCTCTCTAGTCCATATGGTATAATGCTAACTGAGACTGATCTTGAAGAACGCAGTCTAAAAGAGAGCTGCTCATAATGGATGTTTAATTGAAGATGATATGCTGATTTGACTGAGAATTGGCCTATATTAAATGTGTCCCAAACTAGTCGGTCCTCCAATTGGCGCAAACTGAGATGATATTGAGGATAGCTAATCTATTTGTGGAATGAAACAAAGAATTTAAACATATCAGTACCCATCTAGCCTCCCACATTTTGATTCTAGATAAATCAACCACTTGCCAAATAAGCCCCTTTAAAAGCACCTTTTGACCATCAAGAACACTACACCAACCTCAAAATGGGTAATAATCTGATCTTGCTTGTAACAAGTCTCTGTGGGAAACTATATGGACTTAAGAAATTTAGCCCAAAAAGAATCCTACAAAGACCCTAAGTGCCATGAAACTTTTTTTAGAAGAGTTTGGTTTCTCAAGACGAGGGTCTCTAAAACCCCCCTCACCTTTTTCTTTTGGGTGGCAAATTTGGTACCAGGAGATCTAGTGAATATTTGTTTATTCTTTGTACTCCCCCAGAAAATCGTTGCCTTCCGAATTTGATCATGATGAGAAGTAAGCAATTTGAAATGTGACCGCATGTAATTTGAGATGGAAAAAATCACAGAGTTGAGCATCACCTCAATTTTTCAAACACCAAATTATGTTGAAAGTCCAGGATATTTAGAGGGCCCATTGCCATGCGGAATTTTTTCGTGACTTTACTTAGTTGTCAAGTCGCACATTCCAAATCTTTGATGCCTCGACTGCGTGGGATAAAGACCCCTACTTTTAGTTGGGATCTTGGGATAACGCTGAATTGTTATTATTTTTGTTGTTATTTGATATGTGAGCATCTAGGGGAGATAGATAAAATAGGGAAAGAAGAGGAGATAAAATAGGAATTAGGAAATTAAAAAGGAAATAGATAGATAAGTCGCTTTACTGACCAAGCTTGGGGTCTCGGCTAATTGGGAGGTAACCAACCTCTTGGCCTTATCGAGGAAGCCATGACCTCCTTCGAGAAAACATAGGAATCAATTATCATTTAAGTTTATGCTTCATTCAAAGTAATACCCGCTTAAATAAGAATTCAAAGTAGTTACAACTCTTCTCATCTACGTACAACACTTCTCCCATTAACTATAACTTCTATAAAATTGCCCAATAACTACTAACAACATAAATATTAAATTATAAAAATAACTATAAATACACTATACCCATGCCACGTCACCCACAAATCCACGTACATAACAATCCATCCCCCCTAAAATTGGTCTTGTGCTCAAGACCACTTCTGCGAATTTGAACTTTCATAGTCTTTTCCTCTTCTGAATTTGTCAGTCAATTGTTGCTATTAGATGGAGAGATGAAACCCACATTGATGAAGGAACTCCCAACTCGATCAAGAAAACTCCTCCTCCATCATTTGTCTAGCTCTGATACCACTTGATATGTGTGCATCTAGTGGAGAATAGATAAAATAAGGAAAGAGGAAGAGATAAAATAAGAATTAGGAAATAAAATAGGAAAAAAAATAGATAAGTCGCTTTACTGACCAAGCTTGGGGTCTCGGCTAATTGGGAGGTAGCCAATCTCTTGGCCTTATCGAGGAAGCCATGACCTCCTTCTCAAAATAGAGAAAACATAGGAATCAATTATCATTGAAGTCCATCATTGATTCGTAATCCCCACTTAAATAGGAATTCAAAGTAGTTACAACTCCTCTCAACCACGTACAACACTTCTCCCATAAAATATAACTCCTATAAAACTACCCAATAACTACTAACAACATAAATATTAAATTATAAAAATAACTACAAATTCACTGCACTCATGCCACGTCACCCACAAATCCACGTACGTAACATTATAGTAGTAGTAGAACAGACCCTTCCTTGTTCTTTTCCTTTCAAAGGTTTTATCAGCTACATACACAGTGAATTAAATGCATTTATAACACATTTGGTACCACAATCGTGAGCATTCCTATTGCTTTGATACCTACAAATGCTCTTTCTTGCAAGACTTTGCTTAAGGGTGTCAATCGGGATGATCCTGGTATTTGGGATAGGTTTGTATCGATAAGGATCCCAAAGGTCTCGTTTTCAGTACCATCTCGTTTAGTTAATGGGACCAAAATTCGATCCCATTCCCGTTTACTAACGTGATGGGACGGGACCAATTCTTAAACAGTTCTGGGCACTATAGAAAAGAGAGAAAAACATCAATAGTTTATAACTATTGATCCATGACTCAGCCAGCTTGGTGAAAGCAGTCATCGAAGAGTCACAATCAGACCACACAACCATGGCCTCTTCCTTCATCTTCATACTCCTTTCTCTAACCAGTCTCCCTTCTTCCGATACCATCAATGCTATTGATAGGTGAACCTACAGGAAGAAGGAAAACAGAGCCACTTTGAGGGTTGAACCTCCGGGAGAAGAAAAAGATAGAGAAAATGAAATAATTCTTATTATCTTTCACATACGCATAGGCACATTCTATATATGGTCATGATATTTCCCTTAGCATGTTACAATCATTCCTCCACCTCACATAAAGTCCTTCACGATAACATCCCTCCTTCTCTGACGAGTGCTCCTGAGTAAGTTTGCCACATCAGTTGTCACTAGCTTCTCATGCTGACTCATATCATTACCATCCCCTTCTGAGAGAACCTTGTCCTCAAGTTCAACTGAGGAAAGAGTTTGCGCAAGGTGGGGATATCTTCCAAGGTGTCTTCCAAAGGTAGGCTGTCCCACTGGATAAGGGTCTGTGGTGTCCAGCTCCCTTGGCATTTAATTCGCCAGTAACCGAGGTTAGCTCTGGGTTTGGTGCTAGTCGAGGATCAATGACGGATGGAATGAGTGGAATTGTTTGAGTAGCTTGGTCGCCAATATATCGCTTGAGCTGAGAAATGTGAAACACGGGGTGGATGCAAGCAGAATTTGGTAAAGTAAGCTTGTATGCCACTTGGCCAATTCGTTTTTGGACTTGGAAGGGGCCAAAGAATTGTCACCCCAATTTATGATTTAACTGTAAGGCAACCGAATGCTGGTGATAAGGTTGGAGCTTAACAAAAACCCAATCACCATCTGTGAACTGTGCATCCAGGTGACCCTTGTCTACTTGGTTCTTCATACGAGCTTGGGCACAGACCAAGTAGGATTTCAGAGAGGTGAGGAGATCCTCCTTCGTCTGGAGCTCATGGTGGACAACCTCGTTATCAAAAGTACCAGGAATGTATCGAAGTAGAGAGGGTTGGGAGACCATACAAAGCTTAGAAGACGGTCGTGTCTCGCATATGAGAGCCGATCTCTTGTCTTTTTTCTAACATCGGAATAAAGGGGCGTTCCAATGCGGCTACCAAGAATACTCTAACCCTCATCAGTCCACAGGTGAAGAGGTAGTTTTGGAAAGGTAACCCAAAGAGGCAATGTATGGAGAATGTTTGGTTGCATTTTCACATTCGGTCCCCATGGCTGAATGATAATTGGCTTGCAAAAAACAAACCACGGACCCTTGTCTATGGTAGAAAACATGTCTTCTTCAGATTTAAACGTGAATATGAAGACGCCGTTGTCCAGCATATGAAACTTAACATCGTGACAATGCTTCCATTGGCCTGAAAGAGAGGTCTTCACTTCTATA
Source organism: Macadamia integrifolia (assembly GCF_013358625.1). Lineage (NCBI taxonomy): Eukaryota > Viridiplantae > Streptophyta > Magnoliopsida > Proteales > Proteaceae > Macadamia > Macadamia integrifolia. Next base: position 4,416 of record NW_024869570.1, on the reverse strand, counting down.
TACGGTGGTTGTTTGCCAAGGAAGAATCCAACCACAGATGTAGCCCAACTATCAAACCCGGAATTAATGGCGGCAGAAGGTAAAAAAGCGATAGGTTTCCCTTCCAACGAGGCAAGCGGGACAAACTTAAGCTTTAACCCTTCTTCCTTAAAAGATGAAACAGCGACTAACCCAGTCCAAGGGCGGTCTGGGTTATCATTCAAAGCATTGCTATTACCAGTAGAACGGGTGAGAGGGGGTAAAGTGTGCAAGGTTGGGAGTGGGGAGTTAATGGCTGGTAAAATAGATGGAACCAAACTTGGTGGCTGTTGTTCAAGCAACTGGTCTAGAGATGGTGAAGCTAAGGTACCAGAGATGTTGATCTCAATAGGGATGTTCGACTCAGATGGTTGGTGGTTGGGAGGGTTGATGATGGGAAGAGGAGGAAATCCGACTGAATCCAGGCAGGCCATGATTCATCACCACAAAAAAAAGAGAATGAAGGCAGATAGAATGAGAGAAAGAATAAAGAGCAAGTAAAGGAATGGAGAAGAAGAAGAAGAAAGACAGCAAAAGAAAGAGCTTACCAGAGAAGATGAAGATGGAGGAGGATTCCAAAGGGAGGGGAGGGGGACTCGGGAGCCATCCTTCCAGTCCTTGGTAAACTTTCGTTCTCCTCAAGGAAATTTTATTTCTTGTTCACGGACTCGTAGTTTCTTGGCCATGTCTGTAAACTACACAAATCTTGTATGACCTCAAACAGGCCCCTATGCGTGGTTTGACAAACTAAGTTTGTTTATGCTGGAAAATGATTTTGTTGGTTCAAAGATGGACACCTCTTTATTTTTATGTCATAGAAATGGAATCACAGTTTATATCCTAATCTAGGGACCCTTGCTTTATTTTTTTGGCATTAGTGTTGTTCCAGTGGTGAAAGGGCTTCTCATATCGCAAAAGAAATATGTCACACCTCATTCACACTGAACCGGGCCAGTGACCGGGTTAACACCGGTTAACCTAAACCTGCCAGGATCATCTGATACTATATTCCACCATAGCATACACACAACTAATAGAAACTTATCAGATCAGTGGAAGACTAGGTTTACCTGTGAATATTCCCATAATACTTGATACCCGAATTGTGATACAATAGTTATATACCTGTGGGCCCGAAGGCATGATATTTACACAATAAAAGTACAATCCACGTATCAAGTACATAAAGGAAACCAGCAAAAATCAGAGTACACAGCTCGGCTCGATATCAAAGGCTAGAGCTCAGCTCAGCATCAAGGTTTGAGCCCAACTCGGCATCATATAGTAGAGCTCAGCTCAGCCTCAAAAGTGGAACACAGCTCGGCATCAGAACTGCGGTCCCGTAGCACAACTCTCGCACGAGCAGTCAGTGCCATGCTCTAACTCCTCAGGGGCCCACCAGTTCTCTTCGGGAAACTCGACTGTGGGACCCACCCCATGCTCTTTAGATGTATGACCTGCAAAATCATCTAAAAAGGGGTGCACACGTGGGATGAGCTCACTAGCTCAGTAAGTGGTAAGATGGACCACACAACAGTCCACACAGCAAAACACAATCATATGCACTACATGCTATGCAATACATTTTAAATCACATCCACCTAAGCAACATTACTAAATCTTTGGTTTAGTGCTACTACAGCCACAGTGCGCGTATCCTCCGGGTACGAGCTTCGAACTCCATCCTGCAATACGCCTATAGGGCTGTCGGAGAAAGCCCACCGTGAGTACTCAGAAAAGTAAAAACATGCCGACCACCGGCTCTCAACAGAAATGTAAATGACTGAAATTAAAGGTGCTGACTCTAGCAATTTAAAAGCAGTACGATTGGCCCTCTTGAATATACCACCGGGGTTGCTGACTGTCTTAATGACCCGCCGGGCTTTATGTCTAACCGCCACAGTGACCCGACAACCGCGACCACTGCTTCCCCCCAAATGGTAACCCAACACCTTAACCCCTGTTGGAAAGGGTCACAGCACGGGATGGTGAAAATCCTAAACCGCATGCTCCTATATGACAATAGTACGATTGCATAGTGCCACCGCATCCCATACCACGGGCCACTAATGCACTAGTTTTGAAGCCGACTACGGCATCTAGTCTATTAATGCATCATGCACAATGATGTCAACATTCAGTCCCATAAGCATCTCATCACTTGGCATTTAGAAAGTAAACATAGCACACATGCATAACAATGTGAGGATGACTAATCTACGTAGCATATTTATGATGGCATGACTAGACTAGATATAATTAAATGAATTCCAAACAACGCCCTGAAACAAGGCCAAACATCCTCTCCCCACTTACCTGTAGTGTACAAGGATTCTCGTTCGGTACGGGTGAGATCCGGTGCGAGACGCGTAGGATTTGGTGAACCAAACATGATTGAGCGGGGTTAGTACTTCACCATTTTGAAATCAAAATTAACACGATCTAATGACACGATCATGTTTAGAACATTAAAAGAATTTCGCATATCCGATTTGGGTCCAATCGGACGTAAAAATCACATTCGGGGCCTCTCAGGTGGGTCAGACAGCCCACCTGTCTGGCCCACCGGTCTGGACCGGTGGGCAGGTTGGCCCATCGGTCTGGACCACCGGTTGGGCCAGGGGGCCTGTTAAGACCGGCGGGCAGGGTGGCCCGCCGGTTAGCCCACTGGTCCGGCCCGCCGATTGTGCCCGAGGGCCCTGCCCTCTCAGGCAGGTGCCCACAGGCGGGGCAGATGGCCCACCGGTCTTGGTGGGAAAACTACTGTTTCTTTCCAACTTCCCCCATTCTTTGGGGATGCAAATGGGGCTTTTCCCAACCCATTCTTCACACTTTCAATGTCTTATAGGATGGTTCTAACCTAGATCTAGGTTAGATTCAAGTGATGGGAAGCCATCTTACCTTCTTTGCTCAAGAATACCTTCAAACCCTCAAAATCACTTCAAACCCACAATGCTTCCCCAACCTTGTCAATACCTCATCAAATCATTCAAGATCAACACATAAATCATCTATTAAACCTTAGATTCATCATTTCAAAGGAGATTTACAAGATCTCAAGAAACCCTACTCGAACCAAGGGTTTTACTTGGGTATGGTGAATGTCTAAAGAACCCAACTTTGCCTACCTCTAAATGTAGATCTACTGTTGAAGATCACTCTTCCAGCGCCGGAATGGGAAGATCAAGCTTCGGCGCCGCTGAAATCCTTCTCTTCTTCCTCTTCCTTCTCTTCCCTTCTTCTTCCCTTTCTTTTCTCTCTCCTCTTTACTATCCTCACCAACGTACGAGTGTCATAAATGAAAAGAAAAGAAAGTCATAAATGCTATATATATACTTCTTAAATAACTAAATAGTCCACATGGATGGGTCACTCAGGTGGGTGGGTGCGCCCACTTGTCCGCCCACCTGTCCACCCACCTGAGGGCCAAAACTTGGGATTTTGACAGAGTTCGGGCCTCGGTGAGAAGCCCACCCCTGGTATACGATGTAATATACATATACACCTTAATATACGGCTACATACCTGCTTCATCCGTACATGGCCTTATGATAGGTGCATGTACACGGCTTGGGTATTCCCATCTCTTCTGGCACTGGCTCGGACTTGTCGGGCCAGCTGGTGTTTAAGGTCACCCTTGCCATCATAGTCCATAAGGAACCCACTCTAACTCTCTCTGGTTTGGGTCCTGTATAGTTAAATCGGGTCAACCGTGAAATCAGACCGGGTTTAAGAAGTAGGGTATTACATTTATCCCCCCTTCTAAAAAATTTCATCCTCGAAATTGCATACCTGGTTGATAAAAAAGATGAGGGTACTTGGCTCGCATTTCATCCTCTTTCTCTCAAGATGCCTCTTCAAGTGAATGATTAGCCCATCGCACCTTTACATAGGAAATGGAGTAGTTGCGAAGAGTTTTCACCTTTTGGTCCAAAATTTTAGCCGGCTGTTCTGTATAGGTCATGTCAGCTTCAAGGTATTCTGGCTCCACGGATAATACATAAGAGGGATCATGAACGTATTGCTTCAGCATGGATACATGGAATACATTATGAACATCTCCAAGTGAAGGTGGCAGAGCAAGCATGTAGGCTACTGAGCCAACCCGGGCTAAGATCTCAAATGGTCCAATGTATCTTGGGCTCAACTTTCCCTTTCTGTGAAACCTTTGCAACCCTTTAGTAGGAGAGATCTTGAGAAATACCTTTTCTCTTGGCTGAAATTCAATGTCTTTTCTGCGGGTGTCCGCATAGCTCTTTTGACGGGACTGAGCTGCTTTAATCCGTTCTTGAATAATGTCGACTTTGTCACAAGTCATCTGTATCATCTCAGGTCCTAACATTCGACGTTCGCCTACCTCATCCCAATACAAAGGAGTTCTACACTTCCTGCCATATA
>NW_024869569.1:0-12099 GCF_013358625.1 Macadamia integrifolia | reverse complement strand
AAGGTATTCTACTAGCTCTCCCTTTCAGTACAGTAGGTAGGGAAGAAAACCTTTACAGAATCTTGTTTAAGACAAGAGTATCCTTACAATCTCCTTCAAGGTAGAGATGCACTTTTTACAATCCCGTTTAATGGTGGAGAGACACCTAACTCTTTTTAGGATAAGAGGATCCTTACACAATCCTAATTACAGTCTAGGAAAATGTAAAAGTAATAAAATAAACAAGTGGAATAAAATTGTTTGAGTTTTACCTCGTGCGGTGCATGCAAGAATGAATATGCAAATGTATGTTCGAATGCGCCTTTTGTAGTCTCCCTTGAATATGGACTAATGATAAAGACTTTACTAAAGTTCTTGAGTTCTTGGAGAACGTGTTTGACTTCAGTGAGTGAAGTCAAGAATAGCAACTGTTGGTCCTCACAAATGACTTTAAAATGATGGCTAAGAGCTTTCTTAATTATTTATTATTAAAGTCATTAGTGGGGTATTTATCTAGGCAGAGACAAGGCTTCATTAGGGTAATAAAATCACCCAATTTGGAAGGAGAATAATTTCTAACGGATAGAAATTTTCTCAACCAGCAATTGTTGCTTCCTAGTACAGTTGTATGAAACTAACCGTTAGACTCAAAATATAGTCGTTATATAGCCGTTGGGAGTCTTTGAAGGTCAATAGGCAGTTGCCGCTTCCAACCGGAAGTTGCGGGTTGCTCTCTGTGGACTGATCAAGACACAGTCATGTGATTCGGAATTGATCTGGCAGTTGCTGGTTCAATTGTTGGTTAAATCTGGCAATTGCCGGTTGATCTCTGTTATGTGTTTTGACTGCCTGGCAGTCACACAAAGAGGTCAAAATACCTTGGGTTGATTTAAAACTGTTTTCAATGATTAACATGCATGAGTGTAGTGCGTGTGGGAGTGTGTGAATTACGAAGTCTTCAATAATACTTCAAATTCTTCAATTTGAGTTCTTCTAAATCTTTAATGCTACTTAGAACTCTTCAATAATTCTTCAATTTGAGTTCTAAATTTTCAATGCCACTTGGAACTCTTCAATAGTTCTTCAATTTGAGTTCTTCTAAATCTTCAATGCCACTTTGCGTCTTGAGCTTTAGTGATGTGATCTACATGATGCTTCAACAATGTGATCCCTTATACGACACTTAGAGAGAGATAGTTGTTAGAATACTACTTGTTTGTTATCATCAAAATCTTTATGGAGAGGGATATTCCCAACAATCTCCCCCTTTTTGGTGATGACAAACAAGTGGATTAAAGAAATAAAACTATGGTCATGAAGGGAAAAAGCATAGCATTATCTTAATCTTTAAAGCATAGGATTATCTTAATCTTTAAAGCATGGGATTATCTTAATCTTTAATCACTCACTCCTCCTTCTCCCCCTTTTGTCAACAACAAAAAGAAAAAAATAATTCTTGTCTCCCCTTGAGCATGTGCATGTTAAAATATAGATAAAAGAGATAGGAAGGCATGTAGCAATTGAAAACACACATTCATAAAGAAGCACTTATATAAAAGAACTCCAGAACAGTGCATTACAAAAGGTGCCATACTTAGGGCATTACAAAAAAAAAAAAAATAAGTCCTAATTTTCAAAGGGCATCAAGGATCTTCTGAGTTTTCTTATCAATATGAGCCATGATGCGTGACTCCATCTCCTCCAATTTCTTATCAAGCATTGCCACAGTCAAGGGTTGATTGGAGGAGCTTCCTTCTCCTTCAGAGGCAGAGTGAGGATTTTTTATTCCCATGTGACGGATGGAGTTAATGTCAAATGCGGTTTTATCCTCTATTATATTCTCTCCGCTGAGATCGACTCCAAAATGGGCAAAGATTTGTCCCAACATTCGTCCATAGGGAAGGTTGTTGATGCATCCTTTTTCACCGGCATGAATCATGTGAAGGATGATGAGGTAAGGTAGGTTGATTTGGATTCCATCACAAATGCAATAGGTGACAAAGGCTTGAAAGGGGCTAACTGCATCTCTGTGTCCACTCTTTGGAAGGATGTTGAGTGAGACAATGTAGTTTATGATCTTTCTACTTGACCTGATGGAAGGTTTATGCAGCTACATGTGCTTAATTATGGTCATATGAAGAAAGGCAGCATGACATAGGCTTGATGGAGACGGTGCTTCATTCATGTCATATGGGATATGCAACATAACATGGCCAGATGAAACTCTTCTGTATATATTTCTACTAATAACTATTCTCATGGTATCCAATGAATTTTCTAGTTTTTATGAAATCTTAAGGAGGTCATGGGTGTCTTTAAATATCTAAACTGAAAAGTCAGCTAACCTTTTTTGTTATGAAATTCCTGAAGAATGAATTTCTTTATAAAAAACTGTGTATTAATTTTTTGGTGATGTTCCTATTCCTTTCTAAGTACACCCCATAATTTCAGGTAGGTCTGGCTCTTGTAGTTGAAGGGGAAATCGTGTTAGGGGTCATGGGCTGCCCCAATTGGGAAGGAGAATTTTCCAAACAATTAACTGCCAAAGGTTGCGCAGATAGAACTATTCTATCGGGATCAGGGATTATTATGGTTGCACATATTGGTTGTGGAACATGGACAAAGCGGTTATCAGATATGCTGGGTGGTGGGGCTGACGTGCATAATGATTGGGTCAGATGCTTTGTGGATAAATGTCGCTTGGTTCATGAGGCACGCTTTTGCATTTCTGATAGTCAAAATTGGGAATCATTGCCGCTATCCAGTTTGTTCAGCTCGACAAATAATGCTGTTAGTATTGGGGATAGACAAATTCTCCTTTTACCAACATGTTGTGGAAGGTTAAGTTCTTCATCCTTTCACTATATTTGTTCCTATCAGTTACTCCTCCATACCAACTGAAATATTTATCTTCTCTTTTGTGAGATATCATGCATCTGAGTTTTTCTTTTCGCCTTTTGATAAATCTAAGCAAGAAGCAGTAAAAACAGGTCATTAAATTGTAGTGCAAACAAAGGAGATTTGTTAAAATATCTGGCACCAGTATATTTAGGTTCAAACAGTGTAGGGATTTTCTATATTTTGAAAAAAAATCCAATCATTAACTCCTTCATGAATTCAGGTCACCTTGCTTAAGTTAGTGGTGTTCAACAAATTAAGGTACCCATTTGGAGGAATACAACATAATTTTCCCTGTTCAAGAGCTAAATTTTGGTGTTCATGGTTGAAACTTTTTTTTTTTTTTTTGAGCTGAAACCATAGAAATGATCATGACTTTGGTCAATTTTGGAAAAAATATGACCTTTTGTTGATAAGTAAAAAATTTACTTTAGTAGTTTGACTGTTTTTAGATGTCAAAATATGATTTTAGTCGTTCCATGAACCAAGGGCTACTTAGCCAACTTATTGGTTTGGGTGGAATGTAGGAGGGTGGGTTACTTAGGTATCTTCTGCACTTGACCCAAAATAATTTGAAGTAAGCCAAATTTAAATTTTCACTTTATTGGTGCTTTTAGCTTTATTATGAAACCCAAACCCCACCTACCCACCCCCCCCCCCCCCCCAAAAAAAAAAAAAAAGGAATTCTGGCAAGCAGAGATTGGAGAAAATGGATTAAGGTATGCCTGCAGGAAAAAGAAGAACAATCTGGACTAAAACCATCCCAAAGATGCAGATCAATCTCCAAAGAGAATTCCACCCCCGTGGACTTGAAAATTCTAGATGCTATTTAAGATATAACAAGAACATCAGAAAGACATTGGATTGAAGTCTCTTTGCAACAAGAATGAATTCTCTGGTCATTTAAGTGACAGATCAGATGCTTAGCATAATCTGCTTGGTTAGAGTTCAGTGGACTTCTAGTTACCAGATGCATATCCTTATTTCAGACTTTGAAACTCCATTTGAGTTCTTGCATACATTTTCTGTTGCATAACCCTGCTACTGTTTGGTCATGCTGATCAATCTACGTCCACATTTAGCATCAGATGTATTGGTACCATTGCCACCTCATGTTGTGTTAGTGTTGAAGTGGATGACTTCCTTAGGCATATCATGGAGGTACACGCTGATGCTCATCGTCGCATTGCCGTTAGTAATAAAGGCTATCAAACAACTGCTAATCGGCATCGCCGCTTGTGGAGTTTCAACCTGTTGATATGGTTATGGTTTGAAATCCACCTAAGCAATTCCCTTCTGGTACTATGCACAAGCTTCATCCTCGGAATATGGCTCCTTACAAGATCTTGAAGCGTATTGGTCCCAAAGCCTATATGTTGGAGTTGCCTCCTAATATGAAGATCAACAATGTTTTTAACATCCCGATCTTACACTCTATGTGGGCCACCATTCCAATGACACGGAGATACGGAGCATAAATTGAAACTTCCCCAATTTGTGACCTGTACGGACAATGTTAATGAAGATGTCCTTGACAACAAATCCACTATTGTTCGTGGTGGAAAATACTAGTCGTTTCTCGTCAAGTGGAAAGGAAGTCCTAAAAAAGATAGCATTTGAATCCACGCCGATGATTTTCAATGTCTTGATACGGATCTCTATGAACACTATATGTCCTTCCCCCATTCATCGGTGACGAATAATTTTAAGAGGGGGAAGTTGATGTAGATCCCTATCATGGTCTTCATTATAGCAGGAGGAAAGAAGAACAGCCAGCCTTGGGCTGATTCGAGCCTAGCTGGTCAGCCTGGTCCCTCTTTGTTAGTGCATATATGCTTCCAGCTTTGGACTTCTAGAAGCTCCTCAAAGCTGCAATCAAACCAGCCTTTTTTACAGCTGTCCTGGATGCCTTTTTGTGGCCTGCGATCTCTTAGTATAGGTGTAGTTTTGTTTCTTTGTTTGGACTGGTCAAAGATACTTTGCACAAGTTGTCTTGCCTTCTAGAAAGGCCCTATTTGTTTCTTTTTATGTTTTCTTAAGTTGCAAATTAGAGATTAGATACTATTATGTGTTAGATTCGTTCTTTGTAGTTTAGTTTCTAATTTGGGAACCGATTCTACTTTGTAATTTTTATCTCTCTATTTTAGAGAGGCTGCTGTAACAGTTTTGGACAATTGATTAATGAAGAATTTTGCAGCCTATGCTTGCTTCCATCTCCCGAGAAATGATGAACAGATATATGAGATAGTTGTGGGTGAGATGCCCAGGCTGAGATAGCTATTATCCCACCCACAAGTATCCGTCTTCATCTTTCTCTTCTTTTTATTTTATTGCTGCTATTTGATTATTGTGAGAGAGTGTTTTGATGTTATTCCAAGCTATTCGAAGATAATAAGTCTACCTGCAGATCAGATTGAAGAACCAGCAAGTTTCTAAAATTGGTACCAGAGAGTCAGGGTTTTGAGGCCAGATCAACTGTCCCTGTTTCTTCCATTCTACTGTCCATCTTCGTGCACCCTTTTAGGGGTTTGAAGACCACCCTAAGGGCCTTCTTCAACCAGATTTTCAGCCTGGTCTGACGAGCCAAAAGGGACCCGCTGGTTTTCTCCCTTTTGCTCTGCTGAAACCTTGCATCTGAGAGGATCGATTGCTGATTCTATTCCCTACTTCCAGACCTGATGCAGCCACTGGTTGTGGGCTTACAACCTTAAATTGGAAGCTCTTCTGACCAGGTTTGACTACCTTACTACTCCTGTACTTGTGAGTTTCAGTTCAGCCTAAGTTGAGGCTCTATTGTGACCTTATTTCTGAGATCAGTTCTGATTTGGTTGTGAGTTGTTAATATTGGGGTTTGTCAACCTAGGGTGAACTTACTTTACACTAAGATGTTTTCGCCATCATCTATAAGTCATATCAACCCCCTAAAAATACTGTCAATAATTAATGCTTAATTCTTGAACCGGACATCTTATGTAGGCAGTACTGGGCTATATCTCCTACTATAACTCAAAAATCAGAGACTGCTTTCTCCTAACATAAAATAACTTTTACCTGCTTTTTGTTTATTCCACCGAAGTTGGGTATGTTTCCCCAATACTTCGATAATTACTGCCAATATCATGGTGTACTTTGAGATGTGCAATGCATATTCTTTCCATTATGAATACTGTTGCAGATTCTCCTTTGACAGATAAAGTCAGTGAATTATTTTCTTATTTTGCAGTTAGTTATTTTCTTACAATATACATTTGTTTGCAGCTTGTGTAAGTACTTAATGGTGGCTTCTGGTAAGGCTTTGGTTTTCATTCTTCAAGCAAGGGCTCAAACTATTATCAAGGTATGTTACATATCGAATGTTGGCAACATGGAGTCGCAATAGTGTGATAGATAACTGGATTATATTTGATTCAATCTACATTATAGGCTTGGGATCATGCTGTTGGAGTTATATGTGTACATGAAGCTGGTGGACAGGTATGCTTCCTTTCTATGGTTCTTTTAGTGTCTGTTATTCCTTGTTATGGAAGAAAACTTCTGGTATTGCTAATTTTTCCAGGAAATATGCCAATGGCATCCCTTTACTTGAAGTACATTATTAGTGTAAAAAGCCAAGAACTCATTTATGCTGGACAAAATAGATGTCCTGGTAAACCTTAAAATCTGTCCAGAACAAGGATTACTCCGTTCCTTCAATAGTTTCTGGGATTGATTAAAGTGACACCATCTAATCAGGTTACTGACTGGAAAGGGAGTCAACTTGATCTTGCAGCAGATCATATCAAGTTGAGCGAAGGGTCATCTTTCCTTCAGGTGGTGTGCTTGTGACAAATGGTAACTTACATAAACAGATCTTGGAGATCATCTCTATGAGTTCCTCTATTGTTTGGTTTGACAGTTGTAAATATATATATTTTTTAAATTATGAGATATGACTCTTACAACGATGCTCTTTGATTGCACTCATAAGGACTCTACAAATCCTCTTGAGAATGTTGATATCAAAACCACCATTTTTTGAGACATCTTTCATGCCTACAATGTCAAACCTATTTGAAAGTCAAACTTTGTCTTTTCTTGCTACTGGTATAGGCCAGCTGCACCTCAAATGATACTTTGAACACAATATTGAATGGGGAAGAAAACACTTCTGTCGTGTATAGGTGGCTTGAAGCAAACTAATGGCAGTGGTTAAGAAGAGGTTTCATGAATCTTAGAATTGTTCAAAATTTTAACTAGATTGGAACATGGATTTACTAGATAAACTGGGGGAAGTCCTAGGCCATGTCAATGGGCCAGATTTATCATCAATGTTGGTTATAAAAAGTTTCATTGGCTAATTGTCCATCATTTGATATTTAAAAAGGTGAATCCATGATATGGGAAAACATTACTTTAATTAAATGGATTTTTTTTTTTTTTTTGGTGTCATTTATGATTTATGTGATCAATTTCTTAGTTAGGCTTTTTGTGGGAGAAGAGAAGCATCAAAGTGATGGTTCATTATCCTTAATGTCAACTATTGCACAAGAATTATTCTCTGTGCAAGATGGATGAATCATGGAAGTCTTAAGGGATCAACCAGATTGCATTTGAAAGATGGAACTCTAAATTTTGGGTGGGGGATATAATCCTTAATTTGGGACAGTCTAGAATGCACACTTTGTCAAGATCAGTAAAATGAGAACTGGGTAATCTTATTACTGGTAAATTTGGTCTAATAGTTGATCATTTTGAGGTGTTTTCTGCGGAGGTTGGGGTTTTTTTTTTTTTTTTTTTTTTGGGGGGGGGGTGGTGGTGGAACTTGTCAAATTATAATAATTTTTTCTCTAAAATATGGTGGGGCTTAGGTTTGATGAACCTGATGAAGAACCTTAGGGAAGAAAGGGAAGGTCCGAATAAAAAGGGGAAGGAAGGGAATCATACAATCACATATTGCATAGATCTAATGAATTTCATTCAATAATCAAAATCTTCAAAACTTCAAATCTATTGCTCCATCGATTATACGTCTAATATAAAGGAAAAATCAGACAATTAATGGAAACTACTTGAAAGGAAACTACTCTAAAATTAGAAGCTAACTAATTCCAAAAGAAATTGTCTCTAAAAAAAAAAGGAAATCAAATCAAAAGCTAATTTTCCATAAATCCATTGCACAACTACATCAACTCTCCCGTTCTTGAAAGAACTCGACTTCGTCGAGTTAGGTCGTGCCCCCAAGATACCCTTGTAAATAGCTCGCCGATGATGTGGCACATATCTTGAAACAACAGACGGGAACACAACTCCAAGAGAAGGGAGAGTAGGCTGACATGTCATTAGAGCAAGAGTCAGTTGGCGACGTGGCATGTCTGATAATGCATGTGGCCTCATTACGATCTCCTTGCTTTACCATGATGGTGTTCTGTCCACCTTCATAGAGAATGCTTGCATGTCGCTGTCAAGGTCTCCCTAGAAGAATGTCACAGTGCACCAATGGGGTGACCAAGCAAGTTACATGATACTGTTATGGCCAAAACTGTAGATGTACTCGAACAACTGCAGTGGCCTCTTCTCGAGTTGTGGATCCAAAACCTTGCACGTGAATCTTCTTAAAAAGTTGCTTCTATAGAAGGTTGTGTGCTCGAATAAATTTAGTAGATATAAAGTTTGCTTCTGACCTGGTATCAACAACTGTATGAACATTAGTAGGATCAGAACCATACAGGAGAGTACCCTTCTATCTGAAGAGAAGAGCTTTGTCAACTAGTCTTTTGAAAAGGATGAAAGACTAGCGGAATGAACTTTTACATCCTCATCATCATCAATATCATCTTCATCGAGGGGATAAGGATATCAAGCAGAATCATTATCACTTTTCTCTATCTGTTGCTTCTTTGCTGCATTCACAGAATGAGTCTTGGTGGGACACTTGTTTGAGTAGTGACCCTTCTCGCCACAACTATAGGATCTGATGTTCTTCACCCCATCACTATCCTTGTTGAAATCTGACCTTTATTTTTCAACTCTATGAGCTTCAGGCTTCTTTTCCTCCATACGTGGTGGAGGTCTATGAACTGAAGAAGTCTTGAGCATACTCTTCCAATAAATGGACTTCTCTTTGGCTGTCTTGGCATGAGTCGCTGCCACATCAAAGGACTTAAAATCAGTGTTAGCCAATTCATGTCGGATCTTAGTATTTAGCCCATTGATATATCACATCACCCATTGATCTGTTTCCCGAAGTCGACACCTTGAAGAAAGTTTGTGGAAGTCGAGGGTGTAGAAATCCATATCCTTGTTGCCTTGTTGCAAGTTAAGCAATTTATGAAACAATACATTCTCATAATTAAGAACACATTTTTTAGTCAGGATTTGCTTCATGACTTCCCAATTGGTAACGAGTCCAAGTCTTCTGACAAACCTTGCATGTAATATATCATCCCACCATAAACATGCATACTCAATAAACTTAGTGAGGATACGTTCACACTTCTTCTCGTCCGGAAGAGATTTATATGCAAAAATCCTCCCAACTTTGGCAAGTCAATCAATGAATTCTTCACGTCCCTTTTCACCATTGAAATCTGGAACCTCAACTTTGATGCCATAATCTCTGTCAGAAAATTGTCATGTAACATCCTGAGGGACAACTGAATTAAGTTGCTGCCTTTGAGGTGTATCCTCCATCTGTAAAGTATTGAACTGAGGAGGTAGTTTAGAGGATCCTTCTTCAGCTCGCTTATCGGACATCTTCATAAAAGCAGTCATCTCTTTCGTAAACTTGTCAAACTTGGTTTTAGTTCTCTCAAGCCTAGCATCAGTATTCTGTTGATTCTCAGCTAATTCACAATACAATTTGTGTAGCTCGGCATTGGTGATGTGACTTATCATGGTTAGAGAAGTGCAGGAAATTTACTCTGATACCACTTGATGTAGAACCTTAGGGAAGAAAGCAAAGATCAAAATAAAAGGGGAAGGAAGGGAATCATACAATCACATATTGCATAGATCCAATCAATTTCATTCAATAATCAAAATCTTCAAACTTTAAATCTATTGCTCCATCAAACAATTAGTGGAAACTACTTTAAAATTAGAAGCTAATTAATTCCAAAGGAAATTGTTTTTAAAACAAAAGAAATCAAATCAAAAGCTAATTTTCCCTAAACCCATCGCCCAACTGCATCAGAACCATTGATGTAGATCAGATAGGCACAAGGAAGGGGGCTATTAGCCCCATCAAACCAAGCCCAGCCTTGGTTCAGCCAGGCCAATCCAACTCCCATCGATTAACAGATTTCAGCCCAGATTTGGTTTCATTTTTTTGGGTCCTTTTGGCTAGGTCAGCAGCAGCCTTTCTGTCCATCGACCCAATCTCAAGAAGGGCAGCAACAACTGTTGGAATCTTCAAGAAAATATCTGCTGATTTTAGTTTGGTGCTATCTTGCCTTAATATAAAGATACAGCTAGAGGAAAATAAAGGAAGTTAGTGTTCACGTTACTGTTCACTTGAACAGTAACCTGCCCAATATTTCTTCATGAATTTGTTACCTTTTTGGTATTTAGATACTTTTGTTAGACAAGTAATTAATTTAGGAATGTTTTAGTTGATTAGTTTCCTTGTTGCTTTCCTTTTCTTGTTAGTTTTCTATTTTTGTAACTTTCTATTATGAAGGAGCTGATGTGCCTATTGAATAGGCTAACTGATTGTAACTGGGGGAGACTTGATTAATGAATTTATTGAGTGAATACTCGTTGGCTGAAAGGCTGTTATTGAGAGGTGAGATGCCTAAACCCTTGAGGGGTGTGATACCCAAAACCTAAGGGGTGAGATGCCCATTCCATTATTTTCTTTTACCTTTCTCAACCCTCCATCTGTCTTATTTTATTTTCATTAACTTCTTTATTTGTGCTTGTGAGAGGGAAATCTGAGAGTATTTTTGAAGCATTGATTGAAGGTCTCATAGAGTCGAGTTGCTAAACAACGGAAATCCCAAGTCAACCATCGTTTTTTCTTGGAAGCAAGGGATTTCAACAGTAGCGACAAGACCTATTCTCTCAACTTCTGACCAATATTTCTAGAACCCTTTAAAGGAGTTAAGGACCATTCTAAGGGGAACAATCGACCAGGTATTTACCCTCTTTTGCTCTGCCAGATCTCAGTTACTAACTCTCTCTATTCTGGCTGAAACTAGCTCTACCTGGGCATTGTCTACTGCTGTCGGTTTGTTTTCTGGATTAGTGACGAGCACATTTATGGATTAGTGATGAGCACATTTTTTTTCCTTTATTTATTTATTTATTTTTTAAATGCGTGGGTTGTTTATTTTCAGTTATTTATTTATTTAATTTTAATTGTGTGGCTTGCGTCTTTAAATTCTTAGGAAGTTAATTAGAGATAGATCACAACCATTAATCGATTCACTTTCGTATTATTAAAAGAAATAAAAATAAATAAAGTGGTTGCTCTCCCTGTGTTCGACCCATAGCTACACTGATCCGTATGCTTGCGGTTACATTTTAAATCTCAAACAAGTTTTTGGCGCCGTTGCCGGGGAGACAGTTCTATGTTATTTTTCACTTTCTTTTGGTAAATCAGAGTGCTTTGTTTGCTTTGTTTTATATTTTTTCCTTTTCTTTTATTGAATTCCTCTGAAGAACAACTTGCAATAATAGTTGTATCAGTGGAGGTCGCCATGCCTCACAGTATGATAAAGACAGGTTTCGCCCTGTAACAGTACCTCAGGAATTGACCTGAGCAACCCTAGATCCCTGCCGGTAAGCTCCCGAAAAGCCAAAAAAAATAAAAAATCAAAAAAAAAATCATTAAAAAAATAGTTTTGCTGTCCATTCTTTTGTGCTTGTCTTACTTTAGTTGCGGGTAGTTTTCTGTTGCATGAGTGGTAGGTGGGTACGTAATACTAAGAATCAGTTAGAAAGAAGAGATCCAACAAGTAGTGACCCAATACGTTTGCTCTCTTTAAAACCCTTCAATATGGGAGACCAACAGCAAAACCCTTCACTTAAATCTCTGAAAGATAAGTTCTATCCTGCTAGAACAGCCCAACCTTCTTGCATAGTTCAGCCACAAGCCCAAGGCAATAATTTTGAACTCATATCTCAATACATCACTATGTTGCCCCACTTCCATGGGTTGACCTCTGAGGATGCATAACTATTTCTAAGGGAATTTGAAGAGGTATGTGTTCTAATTAAGATCCAACAGTTTTCTGATGATGC
>NW_024869568.1:0-12103 GCF_013358625.1 Macadamia integrifolia | reverse complement strand
TTTTTTATCGTTGTGAGGATACAATTAGTACAATGATAAAATGTTGCATTTCTCTATAATTTTGGTTTAGAAGGTATTTTGACACCATTAATATTTCAAATTTTGGAATCCAATTGGTCCATATTATTTAATGATTTGCCTTCAATGCTAAATGTTAGTAGGCAATCGTTTGAGATTCATTTTCTAACATTGGTCTAAAAAAAGGAACAACTCAATTCATTGATACTTGTCCATTATACTTGATCAAGAAGGTTGCTTCTATGGTGCAGCAGAAATATGTCAAGTTATCCAATCCAATAATATAAATTTTATGTAGTAGTAGCTTTGGTAGTTTGGTGTGAGGATGAACCAGCTGAATTTTTTTATTTTATTTTATTAAGTACTCATCCTTCTATAGTTCTATTGTTATGTATGATTAGTGTTGCATGTGTTTTGCATATAAAGATTTAAAGGATCTCATATTGCGAATTGATGCAAAATCGAGTCAGGTTAAATCCGACATTACTTAGATGGGTCAACCTTGACCTAACAAGTGGTCATCTGGGTCAGGTCTTGTACGATCCGTTAACCCAATTAATAGTTTGAATTGACCATTGACTATTGACTTTGGTCTCATTTATTATTCTTTTGTTTGACTTATTAGTCAAATGGTTGGCTTGGAGATCTGACTTAATTGAATGTTGACTCGAACATTGACTGGTTTGATCTTTTTTTTTTGTTAGGATTAAACCATTATGGTCTGGTTCAAATATGAACTGGTTCTAGTTCTAATATAATGGACTTTGTTAAAATAAGTGAACGAGTTTACATTAAAATTTATTTTCTCGTGTTAAGTGGGTTTTGGTTAAACTTACCGAAAATATGTTACTTTAATTAATCATTTTGGGCTTAAGAGGCTTAAGCCCATATCATTTCTAATGGTTTCTCTTTTCTTGGTTTTAATTTTAATTAGGTTTATTGACTCATTCATGTTTAATCATCGGCTAGCCCATCGAAAATTCCATTGAGTCCAATAAGCCCATGTTTATGTTTGGTCAACCACTAGATTGCAATTGCACTACTTTATTATGATGTTTTATGCTACCCAGCAATATAAGGGAAATGTGGGGTTTATATATTTTTATACATTATTCATTTAGATCATTGATCGAATGATGCTTTATAAAGTATTATGGTCTATTGATTCTTTACCAAGTATATTGATCAATTCTTACAAAATTGAAGTGTATTGACACCATATATCGATTATAATTAGCACTTGGGAATTATAGTTATAAAATATAGGTCACATATTAAAAGAAAAAGAGGTTCCGTAGTTTTTTGACTGACCACCAAAATTATGTAGTGGTTCTTGGACAAATAACATGCATCTGTCCCTATAATGATATTTATCTGTGACTCTTGAGTGATGTAATCATAACAGTCTATCATGTGAACCTCACCAAGTTGAATTTAGTTACTGGTTTTGTAACGACCCAAGAATATGGTAAATACCAGGGGGTTTGAGAGATTGGTGAGGGTGTCTAAACTTTAGTCCCACATCGCCTAGGGAGAGATTACTTGGTTAGTTAATAACCTCTATCCTCCTTAACATGGCACAACGCGTTTTAAAGCCTTGAGACCCATGAGCCAAAGAAAACAATATTGTGCAAGATTAATGGGGCCGGGGTGTTATAGGTTTGGTCTATTCATCATGGGCTTTTCGATTATGTAATCTTATGACTTTTATAATTAAATGGACTTTAATGAAAATTCTTTGTGGGTAGAGTTGACATCTTAAATAATAATAATAAAGTTAATACCTATATTCACAATATTTGAGATGTTATGATACAAGATCATCCTACGTTGCTTGTACATGTTAATGGTTTATTAACTATTTTCATCATTGTTTCAATGAAATCCAATTTTGGAGTCTAATACTTGGATAGACCATAAACAATTTGTGCAAATAGAATCAGAAATCATTTTGATTTTGATTTATTGAAATAACTTTTGAAATCTGTTTATGCTGTTGACTATTTTGACCCCATTTATTCAAGCCAACAGTTAGATCTTGTTCTAATATGAACTGATGTTGACTCTTATAAGTGGTATTTTTATTGGCTCACTAGTCATCACTCTCTTATATTAGTAGGAGAATAAATTATTATCTTATTGAGGATGATAAATACATTATACATGTTTTATCATGCACATTATACTAATTGTGTTCATGAATTTTAAGCCAACTTGGGGTATTTCGATTTTGTCATGAGGCACTTAGTTATGAGTGTTGACACCTCGTTATGATTCCAAATGTTACAAGTGCATTATTTGAAGTAATATTTATTTGAACTTATATGTCCTATATGTACTTATGTTAAAGTGCAATTTATTGAAAATTCATTGAAATAAAATGAATGTATCGTATTTAAATGATTTAAATAAGCTCATTAAAGTTTTAGTAATTTTTTTTTTGTATAAAACCTAATAAGTTATTTAAATTTAATATGGACCTAAGCCCATATTACTTTATTTGTTAATATGTTATTGTTGTTTTGGTTCATGTGCCCTTTTAACCAATAAATTATTTACATAAAAAAATTATAGGGTTTTATTGTGATTGGCTTCAAAGTATATTTACTTGACATTAAATTCATTTAGGTCTAAAGGCCGTACTTATTATAGATTTTGTATCTAATATATCATGGATATGACAACATATTTTATGTTCTTTTTCTATCATGAATAAACGTTATGAATTACTATATTTAGCATGTTGTCATTATTGAAAATTACCATATCTAGAATTCTTCTATTTATGGTAACGGCTAGAAGTACAAAACTGTCATACAAAGAATATACACACTTTGATGATTGCTAAATTGTGGTATTTCCATATTAACTGTTAGGGTTTACAGTGGGTTGCTTTTGTGGGCTCAGGATGATTTTTTTTTTTATATACTAAAATAGCTCATCTTATTATTTGCACTCAAATCTAAACTCATGGGCATCTAATAACAACCTAAATCTATAGGTTTTCATAATTTCAGTGATTACGTTTCCACTTAGTGGACTAATTACTGAGATTGTGAAATCCTTATTAACTATTCGGAATGGGTTGCAGTCAAGGAGACCATATGGCGAATGATGTGCTCTTGCCACCACAGGTGAATCTTCATTTGGTCGGTTTTGCTTGATAGTGTGAGGGTGATATTTTGGGTTTCACAGCTTTGGAGGTTCTTGGCTTGCCACCAAAGGTGACAGAATTTTCAGAGTAGTGTTATTTCGAGCAACTCGCCTTGCATGTGAAAGATTTCACTACGTGTTGGACGATCTTGCCACCATAGGTGTGACCCCAATGACATCGGATCTTTCCCTAGTTGTGTTTTCCTACAGTTATTAAAAATAATAATAGAATAAATATGATTAATAACCCAATTAGTCAAGTTTAATTATATTATTAGGATATTAATATACCTTATGTTCTTACATATTGTATATTTTGGTAAATATCTATGATTATATTTGCCAGCTTTAACTTTCCAGCTATTTTCTGTTAAAATTTTGAATGGTTCCAACTGTGAGGAATGAAACTAATCCTTTAATATTTCTCTGGCTATTATGATAATGAATTTTAATTTTGGATTGATGTGCCTCTTAAGCCGGTGGTTGTTAATTTTGTTCAAACTAAGGTTCTTTATGAAAATGAGAGAAATCAAATAGGTTTATTTAAAGATCAGTGAGAGTAAGTTCATGAATCTTAAATTTTTATAGAACTATATTAATACAGATAAAATAATTATTTATCCACTAGTTGAGGGATTGATTTCAAAAGTCTTTCAAGAGCATGTCACTGATAATGAACTTAGTATTTCTTTTGATGCATTTTATTAATGGGAGCTTTGCTCATATATTCAGTTGCATCCGACTTTCAATTTGTTTCAATTTGTTTTTGTATTTATAATGCATTATTATTGTTCTCAAGAATATACATGCATCTTTATTATGGACAATTTGCTTATGTGCATATACTTATTTATTTTCCTCCTTCAGAAAATTAAAGCTATAAGTGGTGTATTTACCTCATTCGGTATTCGAGGTTCCAGTCAATACATACACATTCAGTCACTAGTAAAGCCTCGATTGATTGAGGTCTAGTGAAAGTGTTTTGGGACATGCAGACCTAGTCCCAATGAGCTTCTTCGATTGAAGCTTGAGCGTTTGGGAGACACTTGTAGTCAATGAGACCTTCAGTATTTGTCTCATTGGGCTCATCTGGTTTTCTAGCCTGGATCAATTTAGAAATAGGCATGATGATCACTGTTGCATATTATTTTCATACCACACTTTCAAACTGTTCATCCCAAGTCGGTGAGGTTATGAACATTTTGACGTGTTTGGTCCTATATCGTTTTAGATGTGATAATCAATACGGTTGAGTGTTTATAATTTTCATTCGGACCAAGACATTTGATTTAAGGTACACACCATTCAACACTGTTTTTGTTTGTGGTCACATTCAGTTTGTCTAAATTGGAGAGTCGTTTTAAATAAAAATTTTAAAAAATCTAAGACTTGTGACATATGCTACCCAAGTGGAAGATTGTAAGATTTCCAATTAGATGGGCTAACATAGTCTAAGGTTTGTTTTCAAAAACCGATTTAGTGGTGTTGACTATAGATGGAGTAAGCAAAAAGGATCCAATAATAGTAAGTGATCTCTATGGAAATAGTGGATTTTATTACCACACCTTAATGGTATGAAATACATATTACTATGTGTGGACCTAAGGTATTGTTTCCTTAATGGGAAGGAAGCCCTAATTTCATTGCAGGGTTGGTCCCTACCCTCACCCCTATAAATATTTATCATTGGTCCATTAAGCGAATGACTAGAGAAACCTAAAGGGAGAAGGGAAATAAGGTAGACTAGACCAACAACGGCGTTCTTGTTGCAACAAGGGATTATTTTGCTATAGCCATGAATTCAGGTACACCATTCTTGTTTCTATAGTAATTATATTGCATGCTTATTTGATCTCCATGTGATGTATTGTAAGTATATTTTCTATCACTTTCTCCTAACCACATCATTTGTGGGCATTCTACCATGAGCCAATCACCATCCAAAAGTAGAGTATCGTGGGGGCAGACCCTTACACAAAATCATCGAACTCAACGGGATTGTAAGATTCTTCTTTCTAATCTCTTCTCAAGCCGAAACTATACTAAAACTCCCTGAAGGAGTTAAGCACCAAGAGCATCGATCCTCCATTGGAAAACTGGGGATTTTTATATCCTTTACTGCTTGGAATATCTTGTTTAGGAGATCTGATCTTACATCCAGGATCATCCAGCCCCCTCTCATAATGAAGTCACCTACCTTAGCCGTGGCATTCTAAAGGGTTGAGTCATCCAGGTTTGCCTCTTCAACCATGGATTTTGGATCCCACCATTTCTCCTTCTAAAAGCCCACAGAATTGTCATTCCCAATAATCCATTTCTCTTGGGATGAGACAAAATCCCACATCTTTAATAACTTATTTTTCCATGGTAAATTTGAATTGAATTGAAATTTGACAAATAATCTTTCAACCCCACTTGAAAAGTCCTAGCTGTGAAAATTAATGGATGACAAGCTATATTAATATTGAGCAAGAACTAAAGACTGTAAACTAGTGTTTGTGGTCCACAATAGATCCATAATAGCCATCAACACTCACCATGAACACGTTTGGCTAATAATCTCTACACAATTCAAGGATGTCAATATGGCTATGTTGGCAAAACTTGCATGGCACATACAAAATGATAGTTCAATGGATGCAGCATTTTTGAGAGGGCAGTTCCTCTCATCGTCAAGCTCTCCCAAAATGTCATATGTATGCTCTTCAATATGACCTGGGATTAGGAAGACTTAGGATTTTTTTGGAGTTGAAGGAGCGGTGGATTGTTGGCAGTGGGGCCGATATCTCTTTCTGGTTGGATCGATGGCTGTCTGAGAGGTCAATTATGGAAGACATAAATTATTCTTCTGATTTTCCAGTCAAAGCGAAGGTGGTGGATTTTATATTAGATGGAAAGTAGGATCTTTCCCCTGTTTTCTCTCCGATGCTTTAGAATATCTGCTCTGCGATTTACAATTTCCCTATTCATTAAGAAAACGGATAGAAGGATCTGGTCTCTCACGCAATCAGGAAGATTCTCAATCTTCTCAGCTTGGAAAAGTATTTGGTCAAAATCTCATACCCTGGCATAACACTGTTTGGATGAAAGGTATTGCCTCTCACGTGTCCACTTTTGGGTGGTGAGTGGTGCATGGCAGAATTCCTACAGATGAAAAAGAAATGAAGTGTGCAATCCCAATGGCTTCTAGATATTTGTTATGTTGTGCAAATTCAGAGTCTAGGGAGCATATCTCCCTGAACTGCTGATTCTCTGTGATGGTTTCATCGGAGGTTCTTAACCTTGTTTTTTGCATTGGCTTGGTTTCCGTTCCATTCAGGAACTGTTCTCTTGGTGGAAAGGAAGCCTATTGTTTATCCATTGAAGCAAATCTGGTCTGCATCTTTGATATATGGCCTTTACCATATTAGGATGGAAAGGAACCGCATGAGGTATGATAATAATAGTAGACCATCAAGCTTGATTGTGAGAGCCATTTTCAAGGATTTGCAGGGACTATCCTGTGTATTCCCGATGGTTATAAAGTCTATAAAGTCATTGCTCTCAGCTTCCTTAAACCTGTCTAGAGTGAATCCTAGACCAAAGATCATTAATGAGATAAATCGGGTAAGCCCCCTAATTAGGTGTTACAAAATAAATATTGATGGATGTTCTCTAGGCAACCCAGGCTATGCAAGTGCAAGAGGGATTATTCGAAATGATCTAGGTTTTGCTGTAAAATGTTTCACTTCTTTTGTTGGAGTCACTACAAACTTTGATGCGGAGTTTGCTGCCTTCTTTGAAGTTCTTCGTGTCGCCAAGCTGCTTAACTTGAGATGGATTGACATAGAATGCAATTCTAAAGTTGTGGTTTGGTATATATATTATGCATGAAGCAATCGATCCCATGAAAGTACAAACAACAATGGTTTATGTTTTTTAGTTTCTTAGACGGTATACGATGGAGTATCCACCTTTGCTTCCAAGAGGTTAACGTTGTGGCTGATGGTCTAGCCAAACATGCAGTTGCAACCCATATCTCTTCTGATGGGGGTGACTCCTACTAGATTTTCAGTCATGATATAGAGTGGATGCTATTGGGAAACCAAGGTTTGGGCTTTCTTGAATTTTGGTTAATTTTGGTCTAGATTTCCTCTCTGATGGCAATGCCGAAGGTGGAATTGGACATTGAGTTTGTTTGATCTTACCCGATAGGGCATATTTGTATTCCCTTCATTCTTTATTAATATATTCTTTTGCTGACCTTAAGCAAAAAAAATAATCTCTACACAATAGCTTCAATGTAAGTTTGGTTTCAAAATCGTAGAACCCAACAAAAGACCAAACAACTAGAGAGAAATTACAACGTTTTCAAAGTCTAACAACAACACTACTTATGGGTCTTCCATGTGACCAAACGAATTCAACCCCTATGAAATAAAAATAATTCATACAATTATCTCACCCCTTAAATGCCATCCCATTGAAACCCCATCAAACTTTTTTTGTCTATGAATTGAAGTTATTTATGGGGGAACGAGGTGGATATAAGGGGATATTTACTTTCCAAGGTGTGACGTTTTGGAAGCAAATCTAGCATTCCATTTTCATACTCTTCTTCCAAGGAGTGGGGTCGCAAGCACTTTGACTGGTGGGAAACCAGGTCTGATGAGGACCGGTGCAATTGGGTTGGTTGTAGAGATAAGCATGTAGTCCAGAATACTCAAAGTCATACTCTCTGTTCTGATTTACACGCCATCATCCGCACTAACTATATGTTGTTCTGGAACTCATAAACGGTCAATCGGATACTAGTAATCGATCTTAGACAGGCCTTAAACGAGATAATGAGATATTTATCTATATATAAAGGGGCTTTAAAATGCCTAGGTAGTGTTCCTACTTCAACATCTCAATTTTAACAAGCTAACTTCCTTCACATAAGTTACAGTAGAGCTTCTGTTTCAAGGGAGGGAAATTTTTTGTCCAACTCCCTTGTCAGGAAGGCACGACCCTCGCAATGTTTAAGATTGATTGACCAATTAACTTTCATTCTATGGCTTCTTAAAGCTTGTAATTCGGAATCTGTACTATATGTTCTTATGAATAAAACTTTGTTTATCACCTTTTCTCCTAAAAAAAAAAATCCTATTTTTCCGAAATGCCCAAATAAAGATACGTATGCTAACTCTGGTGTATTTTTCAAATTTTTGGGCAAAAATGGAACAAATTCTGTATTTCCGTTTTTATTTTTATTTTTTAACAAAATGGGTTAAAAAAACAATTCTCACCCCATTTGAAAAACACCAAAGAAATGACAATTATTTCTTTGGAATAGCACACACAATTTTGACAGACTGACATGAAACAAATCAAAGGGCTTCTCAACCTGATGGGTTCTCACCACCAATACTGTCGTCGCCACTTTCATCACTACCACAATCTCCACCCTTACCACCAGACCACCACGAGTACAGATGGACACAAATCTTCCAACTACAATTTCGGAGGGACAAAGGATGCTATCTTATTCTTTGATCCCGAATGATGTTGCTTGCAATCCGTTAGATAAAGAGATCTACTAAGCAATGCAACCGGTAGGAAATGAATATAGTGGTGCAACTGGTAGGACAGAATCAAATCTCGTCTGGATATAGAGAGGTGCACTAATCTGAATATAATGGTACAAAGAAGAAGGGTCAAGGGAGTGCGAGAAGATTTTTGGCTTCCTCCAATGGTAGGCTGGTGGAAATTAAACTGTGATGGCTCGTCTTTGGGGAATCCAGGGAATGTAGGTGCAGGTGGTGTAGTAAGAGATAGCAATGCTTAGTTGGTCTTATCTTTTAACTCCTTTTTAAGTAAAGCAACAAGCTTCCAAACTGAATTCCATGCTTTGATAGAGGGAATCGATAGAGCGAGAGAGAAGAAGTATGAAGCTTTATGGATTGAATGTGATTCGGTATCAATGGTCATTATGGTGCAAAGGGGGCTGAGCCTATGATTTGTATGGTAGAAGTGGTTTGCTCTCAATTCCTATCTCAAGGATATCAATTGGAAAATCACTCATTGCTACCAGGAAACAATCTGATAGCAGATTTCTGGTGCAGTCGACAGCAAAGAAAGAGATGTCTTCATCAAATATGATGTGGCGTCCAGAGGTGCAACAATTCTTATCAGATGACGCAATGGGCAGGTCGTGGTTTAGATTTTACTAATCTTATGTTTCCCTCCTTTTGCCTAGTTTCCTTATTCTGCTGATGGCAATGCCAAAGGTGGAGGAGGATCCTAGGGTTGTGATTGTATGTCTTTGATTTTGTTTTCTTTTTTATTCTTCCTCCCCTTGTACAGTTTTTCTTTGGCTCTTTAATATACATGATCTTTTAGCCAAAAAAAAAAAAAAAAAAGGGGTAGGAAATGCCTATTAGTGAAAAGCTTTCTCCAGGTGAATGATCGAACGAGATTCGAGGCATATTCATTTTATGTAATTTGATTCTTCAAGGCATATCCATTTTATGTAATTCAATAAAAACAAAAGAAAAATTATTTCTATTAATATTGGCATTCCTTATGTGTTTCTATTTTTTTTTTATTTAAAAAAAAAAAAAAAACCAGGTTGACCATAAAACATTTGTTGCTCCAGAATAACTCTCAGAAATCCAAGAAACAGGATCAAATTTTGTTTCTCGAAACCAATATTTTGAAACAAACATTACCCTCTCCCTCTCCCTCTCCCTCTCCCATTATTTGAAATAGGAACCTTACCATCGACCCTCTCCCTCTGTCCCTCCCTCTCTCTCTCACAAACGGAAATTAACAAGGTATCTCCACGGGCAGGCGCACAAAAAGGGTAACAAGGTAAGTAAATTTGTGAAATATTAAATCATAAAATAAACACAGCTAGTGCCATGGATAAGCTTAGATAAAAGGAACCTTGAGTCCATGACTCCCATGTACAAAGACTTCCATTTGGGGTCGTACAGGGAGTACTTATTACTACTAATACTATTACAACTTCATCATCACATGATAATTTTTTTTTTTTGGGTAAAAATCATCACATGATGATACCATAGCTTTTACTTATTTATTATATATCCATGCATCTCTCTAATTATACACTTGAAAAACATAGAAGATGGATCCAAGAGTTATGAAATCTAGCATTGGATGAAGATACTCTTCCAACCAAAAGGGTTGCATGCCCTGGCACTGGACCCAAACCTGGTGTGTGCAACACCACTGCATCCAGCCTGGTTGTAGAGAGCAGCAGTTTGTCCAGTGTAGCTGAAGTCATAGCCTCCCTTCTGATGTATAGCTGAGCATCCACACTTGCTATATCGCTCAGCACGGTTGTTACAACCTGGACCACTCCATACTGTAAATGCACTCCCATTCACCATCTCACTTGCCATTGCTATGAGCATCATCACAGTAATGACTGAGAAGAACAACTTGGTGGAAGCCATGGCTGAGGTTAGCTGATAAGTGCTAATGGTGGGGAGGAGAAGAGTATGTATGAGACTGAAAGACTTAATAGCTTAATGGGTTTTCCTTTTTTTGGCTATTTATAGACAAAGCTCCGCCCCATACGGCCAAAACAGCTGTCTTCCATTCCCTTATGTGGCGCACGGAAGTGAATCCAGACTATTACCACATGCATGTCAGTGATACCCTTAATATTCAGTGGTACCCATACGGCCAAAACAGTGATACCCTTAATATCAGACTATAAACACATGCATGTCAGTGATACCCATACGGTCAAAACAACTGTCTTTCATCACCTTAGGTGGCGCATTGAAGTGAATTCAAACTATAAACACACGCATCGGATGTAATAATCCTCATCCAATCTTGATCGTTGAATCCTCTGTTGTCCACGTGTCGTGTTCTGCAAATAGTAAAACAAGAAAAAATAAGAATGAGAAAAATAGAGGATTTTGATCCATAAACACATGCATGTCAGTTTGGGAATGAAATATTGTTAACTGATATTTCAATTAGTATTTTCATATCACCAATTCATTTGAGATAATTACGTGGATCATACATTTATACAATAATTTTTTAGAAACATTTATATAAATAGGTATTGATGTAATAATAAAAGATGGCATTTCTAAAAATCACAAGATAAATCTATTTTAATTTATGTTTTTTTTTTTTTTTTAAGGTTATACTGAAAGGCCACATGTTAAGCAATCTTAGAACAGAGGTAAGGTCTTATCAAAATCCGAATTCCCAACACGTAGAGTCACGCAACTAACGGTCTTCTTTTTAAAAGTAACACTTCTATAAGTTTGACTTTGACTGTTACTTGTTTCTGAAATTTCATTTTAGTTGCTTGGTAGAAGATAACATACATTAATTGGTGGCAGTGAACCATGGGTGGTTGACCAAAGTCCCACGTAAACCCTATCTTCAAGATCAATGGGATCAAGAGAACCAACCAGATGTGCTATCACCTCTTAATTAGCGTAGTGTACTACCAGAAACTATGACATTAATATAGGAACCTATACATTGATTATGGAATATTCAACCTCAGTTCATCATCCAAACTAGGGTTTTCCTTGTAAAAATCCTTTATTTATTTATTTATTATTATTTTTTAAGTTTAAATAATTTTTTTAAATAGGATTGGAGTCGTCAATTTAAAACCTTATAAGGCATTGGATAGAAAGATTCTTTCAAGTACATAAAAATCAGATTAGGAGAGGGTTTTTTTCACGAGACCAATATAAAAAAGAATCTGTGAATCACATATATTATCCACATGGGATCCACATGTTTAATAGAAAAGAGAGAATATCAATATGAAATCCACATTGTTCATTATGTGAGAGGGTGTATATTAAAATCTGCACTTCTAGTAGCTTATGCTTCTTTTTCCCATAAAGATATCAAAGACTTGAAAAAACCGATGGAAGACATGAAAAAAAAAAAAAAAAAA
>NW_024869567.1:0-12313 GCF_013358625.1 Macadamia integrifolia | reverse complement strand
TTTTAGATGATTTTGCAAGTCATACATCTGAGGAGCACGGGGTGGGTCCCACAGTCGAGTTTCCTGAAGAGGACTGGTGGACCCCTAAGGAGTTAGAGCACGGCACTGATTGCTCGTGTGAGAGTTGTGCTGCGGGACCGCAGTTCTGAGGCCGTGCTGAGCTCCACTTCGGAGGTCGAGCTGAGCTCTACTATGTGATGCCGAGCTGGGCTCAACCCTTGATGCCGAGCTGAGCTCTAGCCTTTGTTGCCGAGCCAAGCTGTGTACTTTGATTATTTTGATGATTTCCTTTACATACTTGATATATGAATTTTACTTTTATTGTGTAAATATCATGCCTTCGGGCCCACATGTATATAATTATTGTATCACAATTCGGGTATCAAGTATTATGGGATTATTCACAGGTAAAACTTAGTCTTCTGCTGATCTGATGAGCTTATATTAGTTGTGTGTATGCTGTGGTGGAATACAGTATCTGATGATCCTGGCAGGTTTGGGTTAACCGATGTTAACCCGGTCACTGGCCCGGTTCTGAGGAGAACGATGTGTGACATTAAGACCCCCTTACTTTAATGGATAAAACTTTCTTTCTGAAAGTACAGATTTAAAAATTTTGTATGTGTACACAATATCCTCGTATGGAGGGCCATAAAAAATGGACCATATACCATTGCCAAAGAGGTAGAAGGGAAGAGAGTACCAAAGGACGAAAATGAATGGACTCTCTTCCCTTCTACCTCTTTAATGGAGAAAATTTTCTTTCTGGAAGTACAGATTTAAAAATTTTGTATGTGTACACAATATCCGCGTATGGAGGGCCATAAAAAATGGACCATTTATCATTTCCAAAGATGTAGAGGGGAAGAGAGTACCAAAGGACGAGAATGAATGGACTGCAGATGATATAGTTCTCGTTCAATACAACTTCAAGGTCATTACCTTCCTTTAATGTGCCCTTCACAAAAAGGAGTTCAATCGGGTAGATCAACTTGTTTCCGATTATGAATCTTTTACTATGAAAGAAAATGAGACTATCCCTGAAATGTTTACACCATTTATTGATATTGTGAATAGTCCTAAAAGCTTAGTTAAGACCTATACTATTCCAAAAAAAGTAAGAAAAATCTTGAGATCCTTACCCACAGCTTGGAGACCAAAGAAGACTGCTATAGAAGATGCCAAAGACTTAACAAAGATCCTCTTGACAACCTATTGGGATGTCTACAAACCCATGAAGTGGAACTATCGACTGATAAACAAGTTTCAGAAAACAAAAGAAGGACTATAGCTTTGAAGTCTTCTCAAACTGTTGAAGAAGTAAGCAAAGACAACAATGATGAGGACTTTAACATAGAGAAGGAGATCTCTCTCATCACGAGAAAGCTCAACAAGTTCCTTAAGAAGAAGGGAAGAATACCATACAAGAACAAGTCTTATGGTAACAAATATTATGGGGAAAAAGGTAAAACTAAACTCAAATCTAAGAAAACTTCATCTGACAAAAAGGAGGTTGTGTACTTTGAATGTAGAAAACCTGGACATTTTAGAATTGAATGCCCACACAAACCAAAGAAGAAGGTTTATGCAGCCACATGGGATTCAAGTGATGAAGATGAAAAAAGTAACTCCGAAGAAAAAATCACCAACCTAGCTTTGATGGCTCTTGGAGATGAAGAACAAGAGGTAAGCCAACAAACCCAAATTGACTCTTCCTTAAACAACTCGAATGAAGAACTTTAAGAAGCCTTTAGGACTTTGTATAAAGAGAGTCTAAAGTTAGAATTAGACAAAAGTAAATTGAAAACATAAGTTGTCACTTTATATCAAAGAATAGATGTTTTAACCTCCAGGGTGACTGAACTTGAGGAAGAAAACTCAAAGTTGAACACCACTCTTTGCACCTTTACCAAACGGCAAAGAAACCTTGACAACCTTCTTGAATCCCAACGCAAAATTTCTAATGGAAAGGAAAGACTAGTTATGATGGACAAAACCCATCTAAAAGAAAAGAAAAGCAAAGTGAGAATCCAAGAAGGGGTGACCAAGGTAACCAACCATCCACCTCTTATGTTAAATGTGGCTTTTGCAAGAAAACTGGTCATTCCATAAATCAGTGCAATACTAAGAAAAGAAAGACCACCAACTCTCAAAATGAGAGATAAAGAACCAAGTTCTACCATGTCTATTACTATACTCCTCAAAGAAGGCAATATAGATCTCAAGAGGACTCAAGACCTGTGCCTAGATATAAAAGATCCCAACCTCAAAGGGGATATTTTGTTGAAAGAACACAAAGGCAATTCCGAACATATAGATCTTACCCCCAAGAGTTCCATAGACCTCAAGGGAAATACCAATTCCAAAGACCTTACAGATCTCAAAGGTCTTATGCACCTCAAAGATCATATGGGTCATATGAACCTCAAAGGACTCAAAGGAACTCAAGATCATCCCAAAAACAAAATCAGAGACCTAAAGGCTACAAGACCACTTGGTTCCCAATAGGAACATTTGACACTAACAATGGCGAACCCATGAGGTTATGGGGACCAATGTACGACGGAATTTCTATTGTAGGTATGCTTGAAGAACAAAACAGAAGTTGGATGGATAATAGATAGTGGATGCTCTAAACACGTGACATCCAACAAGAATCTATTCTCAAGCCTACGAGACTACGACAGAGGATGGGTCTCCTTTGGAGATGATAGCAGAGGAAAAATTACTAGTATTGAAAAGATAAAACTAGGAGGTATTTCGATTTCCAATGTCTATTATGTGAAAATTTTGAATTATAACCTACTTAATGTTAGTCAACTAGGTAGTACAGGTTATAAATTAGATTTTGATATTTCTCACTACTACATTAAAGATGCAAATAATGATTTGATTTTAAAAGGAACAAGGAAGAATGATATCTATATTTGTATGATAGAAGAAACAAGTCCTTTCAATGCTTGTTTGGTTTCTAACCATAGTGAGTCATAATTATGGCATAAAATACTTGTACATGTAAATGTATTAGAAACCATAACATCCAAGGATCTTGTTAGGAATCTTCCTAAGATCAAATATGGTAAAAATAATTTTTATGATGCTTGTCCAAAAGGCAAACAAACTAAGGTATCCCATAAGTTAAAGAACATTGTTTCTTCATCTAGACCTTTGGAACTTCTTCACTTAGATTTGTTTGGCCCTATCAATGTAGCTAGTTTGAATGGTAAAAAGATATACTTTTGTGATTGTTGATGAGTACTCTAGATACACTTGGACTATTTTTCTTAAACATAAAAATGATGATTTTGATGAATTTGTAACTTTGTGCACAAGATTAAAAGATCAAAAAGGATATACAGTAACCTCCATAAAGAGTGATCATGGAGGAGAGTTTGACAATATAAATCAAATTGATTTATATTGCAACAAGCATGGCATTGACCATTACTTCTCTGCTCCTAGGACATCTTAATCTAATGGGGTTGTTGAAAGAACAAATAGATCACCACAGGAAACTGCTAGGATAATGCTCAATGAGTACTCCTTGCTTAGATATTTGTCACACTCCAATTCTAGTAGACCCAACTTACCATTAGGAATACCGACAGTGTGAGTAAGACACATACCTATCTTACCAACCTACCAGGATCTCTGATAGCAGTACCTTAACATTTTCACAATCTCACATAGCAAACCAACATAAGCAACGGAATCAGAGTATAGTAGAGGAATCATAAATAAAATGGGAAAACGCCTAATGATAATATAATAGCAATAACCTAGTTATTCTGTTACATTCATCCATGACATATAATATAATCTCAAAAAAAAAAAAAAATACAATCCACAATTATACCTAAAAATATTAAAGTATGATGTACAATCTCACGGTGTGGCATAAGCACAGTGGTCGTAAGCATAGTCCTGATCATGCTTTCCTGCTTCTAGCATCCACTAGTCGCTCACACCATACTTTGACCCAAAAGATACTGGGTCACCCACAATCGGCACCACAGTACCTGCATCATCATCTAAAACGGGGTGTATGCATGGGGTGAGCTTTCCAACTCGCTTAGTGAGCAGTGGGATCAAGCACATCCAAGCAAGATAATAGCAGTAATAATTTATGATGCATGATTGCGAAAATTAAGTACATAGTGCATGATACTTGTGATGTAGTTCATTTATTTATTATCCACCTAACAATACAAACTAAGTCTGGTAAATGCTACTAAAGTGCATTAGGTTGTATCCTTCATCTTAGAACCGCCATCGACTACGCAAGGATACAAACCCTAGCCGTGAATAGCCTGTCGATCCCCTTATGCGTCCATGGGTCACCCAGCAAACCCCTGATAACTCCCTCCTGGCAGTCGCAACATCGGTATATCATCGACCATGCTGGATAGGTTTCCACCTCCAACAACAATTGCATCATACCACGGATGTGGCATTCTAGAAAGTCACATCGAACATACCACAATGGGTTATCCAACACCTCAACCCCTATTGGCAAGGGTTCATAGCATAGGGAGTGATACCTAACCACATATATGCTGCATGCCTTCATAGTGATACAGTTAGTATGAATTACATGACACCGGCAAGACCTCGGGCACAAAGTGTAATCCATCTCCAAATACAGTCCCAGGTACACGATACCAGCAAGACCTTGGCCACAAAGTGAAACTCGAGACCGTTTACCTAATCTAGCATACATATCACAGTTGAGTATGGACCACGCGACATCGGTACCAATCATCGGCCATGAAGTGCATCCATTTTCAAATGCAGTCCCGGGGTACACGAGACCAACGAGACTTGGCCACAAAGTGTAACCCGTGACTACAACAAACTCTAATGCACATAATCAATGATTGAATGCAACATACATACGGCAATCACGGCACCAGTACCACCTCAGCCACGTTGGATTCCATATCACATGCAACCAAATACACAGCGATCACGGTACTGGACCCACCTCGGCCACACTGGATCCCGTCAGACATCTCCATACAATTTATATCATAATAGTAAAATGACAAATGCAACATATCATCATCGTATTTGAGAAATTACAATTAAACATATAATTCTAAGCATGTGAGCAATTTAATAATAGTAAACATTCCAAAAATAAACACAGTCCATCCCTCACCTAGTTTATGTTCGAGTGTGTTAGGGTTCAAGTATGGCCACCAATCAACCAACTCAATTTTGATTTTGGGATTCGTGTGCATCACTGTCTTAGATACAAAGGAAACTGAACATCAATACGTGTCAGGAATATGGAGAGGGACCCACTTGGGTCACCCCAAAAAGGTATAGTCAGGGTTTTCCAGTGACAGTAATGTCACCGAAAACACCCACCAGAAATAAGATATTTCCACCAGAAACAGGATATTTCCACCAGAAATATTAGTGCTATTTCCGGTGCTGGTGACAAAGAGCTCACAAGCCTCTGTGATGCACCAAAAATATGCCACCGAAAGCAGACCCAGTGGATCCGGTGGGCTATTTTCGGTGGTGGTTCAGAACAGTCCACCCATTTTGGGGCTTTCCGACTCGGCCCGATCATTGGGATTTGTTCCATGGAGTTTGTAGGGGACGTTCCAAGAATCATTCTAAGCCAATAAAATCCTGATTCCATCGAGCCATTTGGGAGCTACGTCGATCGAATGATCGAAACCCTAGTTGGTCATTTGGCAATACTTGTTACCGGAGCTCACCGAGCTTGGTTCGAGCTCGACAACAACACCAGGAGGGTAGAACACATATTCTACGACCTCAACATGGTTTGTACACTAAGATTCCATCCATACCTAGCTTTGTCTAGGTTAAAATGAAGAGAGAGAGTGGTACAGGAGGTTGTACTTACCTCCGGCAGTGATTCCGACGATTAGGCGACAGCCAGCACCAAGGTAAAACCCCTTCCCCCTTCTTCTTCTACTTCTTCTTCTTCCTTTGTCCCCTCTCTTACATTTGGGCAAAGAAAAAATGAGGAAATGAATTCCTCAGTTCTAACTTATGAGTTAAAGTGGACCTTAGGGTCCGTTTGGTTGGACCCTATTCAGACCGATCGGTTTAATACGACTTTCAAAGCCCGAGAACCCAACCACTTAGGTCTGAAAAGCGTTCACGTCATGAGGAAAATGTGGGGGATGATTTGAGATCATCTGCGATTATTTACGACATGAGTGGTGGGACCCACGGGCATCAACACTATAACAGCAGTCTATTATGCTCACCGAAAATAGCCCACCAGATTTAGGCCCAGTGGATCCGATGGTAAATTTTCGGTTACTGTCTTGACTACTTGTTGTCCCATGGCTGGTCTTGCATGGGTGGTTGCCCTCGGCCATGCTCAAGGCCTTTCAGTAACA
This sequence comes from Macadamia integrifolia, assembly GCF_013358625.1. Taxonomy (NCBI): domain Eukaryota; kingdom Viridiplantae; phylum Streptophyta; class Magnoliopsida; order Proteales; family Proteaceae; genus Macadamia; species Macadamia integrifolia. Next base: position 5,927 of record NW_024869567.1, on the reverse strand, counting down.
CCAATACGGGCTGGGATTCGTATTTGAGGAGTCGGGTTACTTACCATCTAGGATCGGAAGGTACAAATCCCCTCCAGTTAGACTGGCACATGATGCACGAACATGTAGGGTCATCTTTCCCCCTTCGGCAATGGGAGGCCACAAGCCAAAACCTGGCCGTGCTTTCAATCTCCAGTCCAAAACCTATCACAACAGTTCAAATTAGACTGAGTCAGGGCATGGGTGTAACATTCTACCCTTAAAAGAATTTCATCCTCGAAATTGAATATACCTGGCAAATCAAATAATCCAGGATACTGCTTCAACATCTCATCTTTTTGCTCCCAAGATGCTTCCTATTCGGGGTGGTTCATCCATTTCACCTTGACTAAGGAAACGGTGTGGCTACGGAGAACATGGTCCTTTCGCTCCACAATCTTCTCCAGATACTCCACATATGTAAAATCCTCGTCCAACTCATGAGGTATGTAAGTTAAGACGTGAGTAGGGTCGGGAATGTACTTCCTTAACATAGATACATGGAAGACATCATGTGTATCCTCCAACTCTGGTGGTAGAGTTATCCGGTAAGCTACTAGTCCGATCCTCTCCAATACATCATACGGTCCCATAAACCTTAGACTAAGCTTTCCCTCCTTGCCGAACCGCATCACCCCTTTAATTGAGGAGATCCGTAAGGACACCTTATCTCTAACACCAAACTCCATATGTTTCCTCCTAACATCTGCATAGCTTTTCTGCCTGGACTAAGCTGCCTTGATCCTTTCTCTAATTACATTCACCTTCTTACTGGTAGCTTGTATCAAGTCTGAACCAAAAATATTCCGTTCACCAACCTCATTCCAATAGAGTGGAGTTCAGCACTTCCTGCCATACTGTGCCTCAAATGGGGACATCCCGATGGTGGCCTGATAACTGCTGTTGTAGGAAAACTCAATAAGGAAAATGTGTTGATCCCAACTATGGCTCATATCCAAGGCAAATACTCGGAGTAGGTCCTCCAATATTTGAATAGTCTTTTCCGACTGACCATCGGTCTGAGGGTGAAAGGTTATACTAAAATTCAACTGTGTGCCCATAGCTTTCAGCACACATGTCTAGAACTTAGAAGTGAACCTGGGATCTCGATCAGAGATGATACTAACTGGCACACCATGCAATCTGATGATATTATCAACATACAACTTGGCTAACTTGTCCATAGAAATTGTGATATTGATTGGGATAAAGTAAGTTGTCTTGGTCAAGCGGTCCACAACTATCCAAATGGCATCCATGCCCTTCTGAGTGCGGGGTAGGCTTGTGACAAAGTCCATGGTGATATTCTTCCATTTCCACTCCAGAATAGGGAGGGACTGTAATAAACCATGAGTCATTTATATTTCAGCCTTGACCTATTGGCATGTGAGGCATCTAGACACATGTGTGGCCACATCATTCTTCATTCCTTTCCACCAGTAGGAGCCTTTGAGATCTTTGTACATTTTAGTGCTGCCTGGGTGAATAGAGTATGGAGAATTATGTGCCTCTCTCAAAACTGTCTCCCAAATCACCATCACTGGGCACACACAACCTCCCTTTGAACTTGAGAATCTCGATTTCAGTTACAGAGAAGTCCGGGTTCTTTTAGATTTCTTCCTGGCATTCTGCTATCAACTTCTGTAACTCTACATCATTACCTTGAGCTGCGGTGATCCTATCCACCAGGCTAAGTTGTACCACCAATGCCGATAGTAACAAGGTGACACCTTCTACTAATAGTTCTAAGTAAAGCTTCTGGCCTCCTCTATGAGATGTTCATTGGTGGTTAGTGATGTAAGAGTCAGTGACTGGGATTTCTGACTAAGAGCATCAGCTACCACATCGGCATTTTCTGGGTGATAGTGAATAGTACAATCATAATCCTTCATCAGCTCTAACCAATGCTTCTGTCTCATGTTGAGCTGTTTTTGGGTGAAGAAGTACTTGAGGCTCTTATGGTCACTAAAGATCTCACTCTTCACACCATACAGGTAATGTCTCCAAATTTTCAGTGCAAAAATCATAGCTGCCAACTCCAAATCATGGGTGGAGTAGTTCTTCTTATAATCCTTCTGTTGACGGGATGCATAAGCAATGACCTTCCCGTACTACATCAATACACAATCCAATCCCAGCTTGGAGGCATCACTATACACAACCATACCACCTGTTCCGGTTGGAATAGCCAAAACTGGAGCTGATACCAACCTTTGCCTTAGTTCCTTGAAACTCTTCTCACAAGCATTGGACCACTCAAACTTTACACCCTTTTATGTGAGTAGGGTCATCGGGGTAGCAGTGTGGGAGAAGTTCTCGATAAACCTCCTATAGTATCTGGCCAATCCCAGAAAACTACGTATGTCTGCTGCACTCTTGGGAGTCTCCCATTCTAGAACTACTTTCACCTTGCCTAGGTCAACCTCTATACCCTTGTCTGAAACAATGTGGCCTAGGAATGCCACCTGTGACAACCAAAACTCGCACTTTCTGAATTTGGCATAGAGTTATTTTTCTCTCAGGCATTGCAATACTAACCTCAGGTGAACCGCATGTTCCTCTGCACTCTTGGAGTAGACCAAAATGTCATTAATGAACACAATCACAAACTTGTCTAAGACGTCCTAGAATACTCAGTTCATCAAATCCATAAATGCAGCCAGTGCATTGGTTAACCCAAATGACATCACCAAGAACTCATAATGTCCATACCTTGATCTAAAGGCTATCTTACTAACATCACTATCCTTGATCCTGAGCTAGTGGTAGCCTGATCTAAGGTTGATCTTATAGAATACATTAGCACACTGTAACTGATCAAATAGATCATCTATCCTTGGCAAAGGATACTTGTTCTTGGTGGTTAGCTTATTAAGCTCCCGGTAATCAATGCACAATCTCATACTTCCGTCTTTCTTCTTGACGAACAATACCGGTACCCCCCATAGAGACACACTAGGTCTAATGAATCACTTCTTCAGAAGGTCTTGAAGTTGCACCTATAATTCCTTCAACTCTATGGGGGCCATGTGGTAAGGGGCCTTTGACACTGGTGCCGAGCCGAGGAGTAGGTCTATAACAAACTTTGTCTCTCGGTTCGATGGCAAAATTATCAAGTCATTCGAGAATACATCGGGAAATTACCTCACCACATTTAACTTGGTCAATGTCCTAATCTCTATCTCAGTATCCACCAAAAATGCTAAGTAGCCTTGACATCCCTTATCCAGTATCTTCTTCATCTGGAGTGCGGATATGATAACCTTCTTAGGTTTCTTGGGCTTATCCCCTTGGAACACAAACTCATCATCATCACGAGGTCTAAAAATGATAGTTTTCTCTACACATAGTACACTGGCTCTGTATGCAGACAACCAGTCCATTCCTAAAATCACGTCAAAGTTGGTTAAATCCAACTCGATCAAGTGAGCATTCAACTCATGCCCACCTATGGTGTCACACCCCGTTCACACTGAATCGGGCCAGTGACCGAGTTAACACCGGTTAACCCAAACCTGCCAGGATCATCAGATATTGTATTCCACCACAGCATACACACAACTAATATAAACTCATCAGATCAGCGAAAAACTAAGTTTTACCTGTGAATAATCCTATAATACTTGATACTCAGATAGTGATACAATAATTATATATATTTGGGCCCGAAGGCACGATATTTACACAATAAAAATAAAAATTCAAATATCAAGTACATAAGGGAATCCACCAAAACAATCAGAGTACACAGCTCGGCTCGGAATCAAGGCTAGAGCTCAGCTCGGCATCAAGGGTTGAGCCCAGCTCGGCATCACATAGAAGAGCTCAGCTCGGCCTCAAAGGTGGAGCTCAGCTCGGCCTCAAAACTGCTGTCCCGCAGCACAGCTCTCGCACGAGCAGTCAGTGCCGTGTTCTAAATCCTCAGGGGTCCACCAGTCTTCTTCAGGAAACTCGACTGTGGGACCCACCCCATGCCCCTCAGATGTATAACCTGTAAAATCATCTAAAAAGGGGTGTACACGTGGGATGAGCTCACTAGCTCAGTAAGTGGTAAGATGGACCACACAGCAGTCCATACATCACAACACATCATATGCACTACATGCCATGCTATACATTTTAAATCACATCCACCTAAGCAACATTACTAAGTCTTTGGTTTTAGTGCTACCACAACCACAGTGCGTGTATACTCCGGCTACGAGCCGCGAACTCCCTCCCACGATACGCCCATAGGGCTGTCGGAGAAGGCCCACCGTGAGTACTCAGAAAAGTAAAGACAATGCCATCCACCGGCTCTCAACAGAAATGTAAATGACTGAAAATAAAGGTGCTGACTCCAACAATTTAAAATCAGTAGGATTGGCCCTCTTGAATGTACCACCGGGGTTGTCGACTGTCCTACATGACTCGTCGGGCGTTATGTCTAACCGCCACAGTGACCCGACACCCGCGACCACTGCTTCCCCCCAAATGATAACCCAACACCTTAACCCCTGTTGGGAAGGGTCGTAGCACGGGATGGTGAAAATCCTGATACCACATGCTCCTATATGACAATAGTACGATTGCATAGTGCCTCCGTGTCCCATTCCACGGGCCATCAATGCACTCGTTTCCAAGCTGACTACGACATCTAGTCTATCAATGCATCATGCACCATGATGTCCACATTCAACATATAACCATCTCATTCAATTGGCATTTAGAAAGTAAACATATCACATACGCATAAAAATGTGAGGAATGACTAATCTACATAGCATATTCATGATGGCATGACTAGACTAGATATAATTAAATGAATGCCAAACAATGCCTTCAAACAAGACCAAACGTCCTCTCCCCACTTACCTGTAGCGTACAAGGATTCCCGTTCGGTACGGGTGAGGTCCGGTGCGAATCGGGTAGGATTTGGTGAACCTAACAAAATTGAGCGAGGTTAGTACTTCACCATTTTAGGATCAAAACTAACGAGATCCGATGAAAAAATCATGTTTAGAACGTCAAAAGAAGGTCACACATCCGATTTGGGTCCAATCGGGCATAAGGATCACCTTCGGGGCCACACGGGTGGGTCAGACAGGTGGGCAGTCTGACCCACCGGTCCTACCCACCGGTTTGGATCGACGGGTAGGGGCCCACCGGTAGGGCCCACCGGTTCCACCCACCGGTTGAGCCAGGGGCCCCTGCTAGGACCGGCGGGTAGGATGGCCTGCCGGTTGGCCCACCGGTTGGGCCCGAAGGCCCCCCTGCCTTCTCAGGTGGGTGCCCACAGGCGGGTAGGGGCCCACCGATTGCACCCACCGGTCTTGGCGGGAAAAACCCTATTTCTTCTCAACTTCCTCCATTCTTTGGGGATTCAAATGAGGCTTTTCCCAACCCATTCTTCACACCTTCAAGATCCTATAGGATGGTTCTAACCTAGATCTAGGTTAGATTCAAGGGATGGGAACCATCTTACCTTCTTTGCTCAAGAACAACCTCAAACCCTCCAAATCACTTCAAACTCACAATGCTTCTCCCACCTTGTCAATACCTCTTCAAATCCTTCAAGATCAACACATAAATCATCTATTAAACCTTAGATTCATCATTTCAAAGGGGATTTACAAGATCTCAAGAAACCCTACTCAAATCAAAGGTTTAAGCTTGGGTATGGTGAATGTTCAAAGAACCCAACTTTGCTTACCTCTAAATGTAGATCTAGAGTTGAAGATCACTCTTCCGGTGCCGGAATGGGAAGATCAGGCTTCGGCGCCGCTGAAATCCTTCTCTTCTTCCTCTTCCTTCTCTTCCCTTCTTCTTCTCTTTCTTTTCTCTCTCCTCGTTACTATCCTCACCAACGTACGGTGTCATAAATGGAAAGAAAAGAAATCATAAAGCTATATATATAATTCCTACATAAG